>NW_017537101.1:1518586-1554490 GCF_001853355.1 Bactrocera latifrons | reverse complement strand
CAAGTTACAGCTTGCACGGACGGACGTACAAACAGACATCCGGATTTCAACTCTACTCGTCACCCTGATCACTTTGGTATATATAACCCTATATCTAACTCTTTTAGTTTTAGGACTTACAAACAACCGTTATGTGAACAAAACTATAATACTCTCTTTAGCAACTTTGTTGCGAGAGTAAAATGATGACAAAGGCGACGAGGGTTGAAACGAAAAGTGAATCAAACTGAACTCACTTATAAAATTTACAGTTTTCTCAAATAGGCATGTAATAATATTTACTTAACCCAATGAGTGTGTATTCATATGAAGAGATTTTTACGTGCAAATGAAAACAGAAGTCTTCCGAAGTCAGTGATCTCACATTTTACAACTTTGTTTTTACCTTTTGCATCTTTTTTTTCTTACTTCCACATGTGCTTTTATATTATTTTATTATTTCAGTTGTTTATTATGTTTATGTGTAATTCGCATGTTGTTTTCAAAGCAACAACACTAACAAATTAGTATTAACTGCAAGAGAAGCACACGCGACCGACTGCCGACGACTTTAGTACGCCAAAGCATTTTATGTCAACGGGGCATGGCCGCAAAAATGGCCTTTTAACCATTTTAATTACGCTTCATGCGAGTACTAAACACATACACATATACATACGTACATTACATTATTATACATCATATTTTAAAGCCCTTCCCAGCTGCCACTCAAATTGAAACGGAGATGGCGACGGATAGTGAAACCGAAGGTGTGAAATGTACGCCTAGACGCGAGTAAACAATGCTAAATTATTTATAACGTTACATACACACATACATACATACATACCATATATGTATATGAGCTTCTACAGCTGTGTTTATGAAATTGGCAGTGCTCGTGGGACAAAACCCTTATGCAAAATTCATTTAAAAAGTACAAAATACATAATAAAAACAAAAGCCATATGTAACTTAATCCATTCTAGTTTTAAGAAGAGTTATTTCGAAATCTGGGAAATTATAAAAATAATGGAATCTGATATATTAATATGAAGTGTAAAAGGCAATTTATACTTTATTTCAAACCAACCCTTGTTACTTTTATAAGAATCACATACAAAAATCTCCACACAATTTTTCTATAGGACTCTATTCCGGAAGCTGTCCAGCCAATGGACTTTTTTAAAAATTTGCAAGTAAATACATTTTCTTCAATGACTTTTTTTGGCAGATGGCGCGTGAGTCGTGTGAAGTTGGCATGTTATTTTTTTCGGATTTATTTTCCATTTCGTCATGGAAACACTTACGCCTAAACAACGTTTACAAATCGTTTAACTTTCTTACGAAAATTCACGTTCACGTTGGATAATATTCAACCGAATAACCCACGTCCAGCACGTAGTAAAGAAAATATAGCCATCATAGCTGAGAACACTAAGACCGTGCAGAGTCGATTCAGCGCCGTTCACAGCAACTCGGACTGACGTATGGAACGACTTATCGCATTTACGTCGCGATCTTAAATTGAGAGCGTGATTAAGAACTAAAGCCGGTCGGCCTTACCAAGCGACATCGCTTCGTTCTATGGGCTCTTGAAAAGTTGCAATAAGAACCGACGTTTCCGAACAAAATTTTATTCAGCGATAAGTCCTATTTCTGGCTAAATACTCGTAGGTATGTAGCCAACAGAGATCTGCAATTGGTACTCATAAAATTAGTCCACTTAAGTCATGAGCCATAAAAATTGGTGCAAATGAGTACTCTTAATAATATAAAAAATGACTAAGACTCATTCCCACCAAAAGAAAAAAAAACCTCAAAATATTTGTACACATATGAGTGACAACAATTTATGACTCTCTCAATAGTAGATATATAATTTGACTTTGCTCACTTTTTTGAAGGAAAGAAAGAAAATAATTTAAATAATAAAAGTGTAAATTTTGTATCGTGCGCTGAGAAACTGTTTCATGTCTGTTTTTGTAAGTGTTTTAGTGTTAATGGTTTTTTGTAAAGGTAAATATACTGTTATTTATATATTATAATTTATTTCAATTTGATCTTACACCTTGAAATCTATCGAAGCTATAGGTATTTTTAAGCTCAGCAAAAACGGAAGGGCAGAAGTGCTATTTGGGATATGTTTGCTGAAATAGTTAAAGATGACGGAAGTACATTACTTGACATGATATGTTGTCGTAATTGCAAAAATGTGTATAAATGCCAACGCATGCAGAGTTCCATACTCAATAGGCATAAATGTTTTACCGCACATATGACTGAACTGCCCAGACAGAAAGTAAGTGAAGAAGATAAAAAATTAGCGTTAGAAGCTTGCGCTGATTGGGTGGTTGAAGACTGTCGTCCATTTTCATCCGTAGAAAGCTCCGGATTTAAAAAATGAGTAAAATTTGTTGTGGCTATAGGCACAAAGTATAAAAAAAAAGTGTTTTCGCTTGCCGGTAATATTATTACAGAAAAGCGCAATAGAATAATGTTTGCCAATGCCAAATTTCATCTCTGCAGTCACAGGCTTATTTTTTAAAGTGTAGCTCTTCAATTTATTTTTACTCATGTGTTTTAGAACTATTTTAGAATTAAGAGATTAAGTAAATAATTTTTGACAAAAGGGCAAGAAAGAGTTGCGCTACTATTTTCATGAACACAACTGTCACGTTGTTAATATGACAACATAAGCCCAGTTGGAAATGGAGTTAACTTCTGCATCATATTAAATAGGCAATATGGGATCAAAAATGTTCATGTATATTTTAACCAACTAAGTCAAAACTTGAATATATACATTATAAATAATTAGTATTACATATAGAAGAATCGTCGAAAAACTACCATTTTAGCTAAACTTTATCCAATTTTTGCAACCACAGTAACGACGGCGTAATTTTGTTCAAAGCCAAATCTAAATTAAAATATTAATGGAGTAAAAAGGTGTCGTTAGCCATGTAATTTATTTAGTTGTATGAATGAAAATTAATTAAAAGATGTGTATCAGTCTACAAAGTACAGGTTAGATCGGAAACAGCAATGTTAGATTGAATTTTCTTTTTAGGTCAAAGTCATCAAAATGTTTACAGTAAAAGTATAAACTAATATTAACTGAGTTTACTTTAAAGCAAATAGGTTTAGATCTCCACATTCACAGTTTTCAAAATAAGTTGGAACTCCGCAACTGAAGGTTATATGAAAGATAAAAGATGTAACATTTTTGCCTAATACGAGTATTTAGTAATTCATTGCACGGGCTTGCTCTGTAGTGAGCTATACATTCTCTTAAAATTTTCTCCGACTTTATTCAGAAAATTAAGGAAGACTTCAGTTATCTACAGCTCTCAATGGAATAAATTTTCTGTAGCTAGTTCTAGTTTTTCGACTTATTGGAGATCCAGAACCGATTTTAAAGTGAAAAAATATGATGTGTATTCCCGTGCCAATTTTCGCTATTCGATATCGTAATATAGCAAATAAAATAAAATATTTCTGAAACTTCCATAAGAATTATACAGAGGACACACTATTTAAAAACAGAATATTGAAAACCTCTACCAATGTATAAGTAGTGTGGTCATTGTGCTTATGAAAACATCTCGTCATATAATAAGAGTCCACCTATACATATGTACATATATCTGACTTGTTGAAGTCTTCATAAACGCCTTCAACCTCTAAGAGACGGTTTGGAATTTTGGAACAAAGCCAAGATAAGACGATGAAAAATATTAGGTTAGAACTTTGGGAACTTTTTAGTGTTGCGTAAAATATCTGAAACACTTCGATAGCGACATTCTGTAAAACTTATAAATATTATTAATATATTTAATTACAGTTCACAACTTGAGAACACACATTGCACACGACTGCTTAGAATTGACTCCCAACTGGGTTGTACTGCTTATGAACTTACAGAGTTACCCGTTGGCTTTAGTTGACTTTTCGTTTCATTGCTTTTTTATTATAATGGCATGAAGTTTCTTTTGATGTTACATTGTAAATGCCGCGCGCGCAAGTATTATATTTAAAAGCCCACGCGCCGCTCTGACAGCTCACTAAATAAACAGATCAAAAAAGTAATAAAAACGTGTCAAGTGAGAATGCAAACAATTTAGCAACTAAAGTGCGAACCTCAAAATTGTAGATGTGATGCGCTCATGCTTTTTTTCACAAGATCTTAAATTATTAATATCTGGGATTCCTGTGGAAGAATACGCAAATAAGTGTAATTTCGCGCTTTACCGATCTTCAAAACTTATTAATTTTTTGTTTTCAAACAAGCGGTTGTCATCCTCATTTTGACTATGTATAAGCATTTGTAAGCTCTTTAAACTTTTCCTGTTGTTTCAGGGTTTAAAAAAATGAGATTTTTTGTTCAAAGTCTGAAAAGACGAAAATTTTAATTTTTTTTATTTCTTCGTTCAAAAACGAGATTTATATATGTATTAAGTTATGCTGTCCACCTCTGAAACCCACCTAGTTAGTTTAAATAACAATCCTTCTTAAATATATTTTCAACTGTAAGCTTCACGAATACACTACTAACTCCTTGTAGGAATATTTATTATATCTTACTTTTTCTTTACTTATTTTAGAGATCTGTGGTCTGAATGATACTTTGTGTGAAAACTATTTCTTGATTAGATTAACTCAAAAGGGAACGAAAGAACTCTGTATTAATTAGAGCAGGTCATAGTGTTACACATTTACTATCTATTTACCTGATTATTCCGAATTTTCTTATAAGTCTGACACAGTAAGTTTTACAATAGGGATGATATGATTTCTAAGTTTCGTTTCGGTCATTTTCAATATGTCATGACCTGTAATTTTTATCATTCTAATCAGTAATGCAGAGACCTGAACGATGACAATAAGTGATGAGTCGACGTTGCGAGTTTTCGAGAGAAAAGTTCTGTGAAGATTTATGGTCCTTTGCGCGTTTACCACGGCGAATATCGCATTCGATGGAGCAATGAGCTGTACGAGACATATGACGACGTTGACATAGTTCAGCGAATAAAAAGACAGCGGCTAGGTCATATTTTCCGACGAAAACTCTCCTGCTCTGAAAGTATTCGACGCAGTATTCGCCGGGGGAAGCAGAGGAAGAGGAAAATCTCCACTCCGTTGGAAAGATCAAGAGGAGAAAGACCTGGGATATCCAATTGGCGCCACGTAGCGAAGAGAGAAGCGACTGGCGCGCTGTTGTTAACTCGGCTATAATCGCGTAAACGGTGTCTACGCCAGTAAAGAAAAAGAGTCAGTAATGTAAACAATTTCATCATGGAAATACACAACGTATAAAAATTGTACAATTTTATTATTCTGAAAAAAATAATAAGTAATTAAGAAAATTATCTTCTCCGATGAGTCTCACTTATATCGAAGTGGTCCGGTAAGGAACCAAACCTGTCGATTCTAGTGCCAAGAAAATCCATAAATTATCGAGGAGGACCGCACTTTTTTCGAAATGAAGCCGCTACTGTCAATGGAGAGCGGTATGATCTATGATAACCACATTTTTGTAGCCACAATTGAAAGAAGTTAATCTTCACAACATCTGGATCCAACAAGACAGGGCTACGTGCAACACAACAAGTGCAACAACCGAATTTCTGGGAGGAAAGTTTAGAGATTGGATTATTTCAAGAAAATTTGACAATGAGGCCATWGTCTTGACATTGACTACTTCTTGTGGAATGATTTGAAGTCATTGGTCTTTAACAATAAACCAGACTCTCTAAAGCTTTAGAAGTCAATATTTAACGCTATTAATGAGGTAAGACTTGACTTAGTGGAAAATAAGTCGAAAAACGGGTTACGGGTCGAATTCGTTCCTGCAAAATAAGTCGTGGAGAGCATTTGAATAATGTTATATACAGAATTTAATTTTACTGATTGAACTTCACAAAAAATAAAATAAAAACATTTGAATTTCATTAGCAAGTAGTGTGTTTTTTCTCGTTTACATCATATCACCCTTATTGGAAAACCCGGTAAAAATATTAGTTTTGTGATTGATTAATTGTGGCCTGACGTTTTTGGCATGAAAACCCTAAAGTCGTTAGTAGCAATTGCAATTTCTCAATTTTGCATTGTTTTTCCAAATAACCGTGTTTGGTTGCGTTTGCAATGATTATTATCGCATTATTCCACTTTTTGCATCGGCGGTAGCGCTTGCGCATACCAATTTTTATTATTATTGCTGCGACGCGGTGTGGAAGATGAGTTCAAAACCATGCTAACGTATGCTTTCATTTATACCGAAATTACTGTTACAAATATGGGTCAGATTTAATTATCGCTGTCGGCACTTTTTAGCAACATTAACTTTTTGTTTTTGTCTTTTCATCGCCCACTACCAGTGGCGGATTCATGAGTGGTGGAAATACCTGTGCCGCATTGTAACAATTTGAAAGATCTCGGTTATCGCTTATCGGCAGGTTTGCATGAATTTTCGTTGTGGACACGTGTGTCATATAAATTTGCTAATTTTTCCGAGACGGGTTGGAACGAAGACATCGTCGAAGTCCTGGTTTTTAAAGAATGCGTAAATATATTGCAGAGCGGTTGGGATTGAAATGTATGAGTTGTCATTTTGTATGATTTTGCCGATCAGGCTATTAGTTCAACAGACTAATGGTTTTAGGAAAGGAGGAACACAGAAACAGATTACAGACTATCCCAGGGACATCATCAAAAACCAGCTAATCTAAGAGGGACAAAACTCAGAGCTTGATAAAACATTAGAGCATCAGTTCTGCCAATGTCGAGCCTTCAGCCGACTGAGTCGTCCGTTTGAACTATGTACTATATAGCCAGTGTGAAAACACTTAAAATATTATTATAAAATCTATCAAACGTTAGCCCTAAGTATATGAGTATTAGATGGTAATTTGTGTAGAAGACACGATGTTAATTCGAAATGATAAAGTTTAGGCAGAGTGCAGTTATGCTTGAATCCGCTACTGTCTAAACCGTTAAATGCTCAAAAATTTTATGGAGTGAACACGCCACAAAATAAAGCAATGTAACAGTGTGGAAATATTTCGTTTTCAACACAGCATCAAAATTGATACAATTAAGTGTGTAATTAATTATGTGTGACATGATTTATTAATTAGTGTGATTTAATGGCGCTGAGCTCGCACAATGCTTGTCAAATTTCTGCAAATGAGCAACTAATTATTTAAATACATACAGACGCTATCCGATGGCGATTACTCTCAAGACAAACTTAGACATGTTTTCTCAAACCAAAAAGGCCGCTCCTGCGCTGCTCTCATCGGAGTGGGAACGAGTTGGAACCGCGTTGTCATCTTGCGCTTTAGTACTGGACCTATGGACCGCATTTGAGCTTAGCATCCGCGGGTCGACAATGCGCTTGCGACTGCGATATCATTTTGGTCTAAAGCCAAGAGAATCCCCTTCAAGATCTATTTAACTATTTGCCCTTAGTAAAGCTCATATTGCTTCTATCGTAGTAGTTCTTTCTTGGCATACATGTGGCAAGGCCAAAACATATTTTGTAAAGTTGTATGTGGGAAGATAAGCAGCAGGTCTACTGCTCCGGAGTGCAGCCTCCTTCAGAAAAGTGACCATTCGCTCAGATAGCAGAGTGGCGATACCAGCCTTGAACTCATTAACAGTGCATTCTGGGAGTGCTTAACCTCGCTGTCAATAGTATCTAATGTTTTTGTGATAATACTGGTATGGTTGTCAGGCTATAGTGGAATCGCAGTAAATTGCAAGGTTGATGAGCTAGCAAGGAAATACACCTTACAACCACTATTGGTAGAATGGGAGCGACTCGGTACTCTCATATCCTCTTGTGTGTTACTACGCGATAGCTGGAAGCTCGACCAGCACTGTGCCACCATTAGTACTTGCGCTGTGGCCAAATGTTTAGGCCAAAGATCAATGACAAGAGATCTAGTTATCGTTTTAAGGCTACCCTCTCCCTATATGTGGGGCTTTTAACAGGCCATTGCCATATTAGGGTCCGTCTTAAGAAGCTGAACGGAAGAAGATGAGATGGAAACAACTTAACACTTCCTTATTGACTATAAAGCCTTTATGAGGTCAAGATTTAGATACTTGAGAGCGCTTAACTTCAAACATCCACATGCGATTTTTGATCAGCCATCTAATCTAACCTGTACAAAGGTGACGCGGAAACATTCCGACACTTTTCCCTCCATTTGCTTTCGCGAAAATCTCAGCAATCTCACCTTCGTTGAAGTAGGAGCCATAACCAAAACTCATCTTATGAAATTTGTATTAGACTCAAAGCACTTTGTCTATTTGTAAGTATCTTATAATCTGTCCAAGTGAGCCTTCCGTTATGATCAACATCTTAACCTACCTACCCTCTATGGTAAAACATATGAAGTGTTTAGAATTTCAGATAAGGGGTTTATCGTCTTAGACTCGTCTAAGAGTTTAGTGAACTAATGTTATAACGTGGATTCTGTCCGCTTCAAGCTAAGACTCTTTTTCAAGGCGTAGTGGAGGAATGAGTTAAACTCCTTCTGGCCTTAATGTGAGCGTAACAATCATCCGTTCAGTTCAAAGTCGCTTTCCTCACAATCATATTGGTCAGAGAAAACTTCCAGTAAACTTTTTCGTTTTACCTAGCAAAGCCTAAATATTGAACCTACGCACTTTGTTCGTAAAAAGCTAGATTCAGAAGACGAAAATGTATGACCATAAATTATTTAGTTCTGTTGATACGTTTACATGTAAATGTTGGATCTTAATGGAGAATATTTTGAAAAACAATTTGGCTGATTTGCGCTGACTAATATTTGTTTTTATTCTCTGATCCCGAAATATAAAAGGCAACCCTCGTACTTACCGCTACTGCCTGGAAGCGATTATATTTACATGCAATTAAAAAGTGCAGTATCATTATTCCACGGAGGGCGGGCGCTTACTGTGACCAATTTAAACAAGCCACTTGACCACGATCTTGTCTTGGGGACACTAAAAAGAGCAAAAGCCATAGATAACATGAACTACTATTGTGGACAAGTAAAACATAAATTTATTTATACAGACAAGGAAAAGCGCAAAAACTTCGCAACGCTCGTAACTCGCTAACTGAAAAATCAAGTTTTGTGCAAAATCCGTGCTGACAGCGATCTACCGCTGACTTTCAATTGCCACAAGCTGTAATATGTGGGTTGCCACAGCCTTTTGGTCGTTGCAACGCTTTCACCGTATTGCTCGGTCATTGCATGGCTTTTGTCAACACTCTCTCGCTGGATATTACCAATACAGGTTTTTGAGCTTGAAGATTTTTTTCTTTTTGCTTAAAATGTTTTACATTTTGGTATATAAACTACCGTTGTCGCTTTATTAATATTTATTGCGGTTCAATGGCATTGCTTCGTAGCCATATCAGCAGAAGAAATGTCTATAGATTGGTCGCTGTCGGCTCCGTGCCCATATTTATATAAATTAATCCATTGTAAACGAAGTAAGAGCGTTAAACAAAAGCACAAGAAGATAAATGGAGACAAGTGGTGAAAGTTTTTCCACTTCCAAAATTGAGAAGAATTGATGACACGGTGTGCCAGAAGTAATAAATCCACAAATCCGACTTATTTTGAAGCAAACGTATTTTAAAAGTGGCTTAGAGTAGATAATTGCAAAATTGTATATAAAATAACATTAAATAATTTGTAAAAGTCTTGTAAATAAATTCTTTCACAATGCCGAATATCAATTTTAAACACTCATTCAACATATGCCTTTTTCTTTTCTCCCTAACAGCTGAATTCCCCGAAGAGGATGCTGATATGCTCATGGAACCAAATGACTTCACCCCAGTTACAGTTTTGCGCTCACAGGAACAACAATTCCACGTACCACCCACCTACCAGTTTCGCCCATTACCACCCAATCCTCATGTCGTGGCACGTTCCGATGTACATCCCAACATACCGCAGCCAACGCCTGTTGACTCACACACGCAAGCTGCACAAAACTACTACCCACCTTTCTTCCGTGAGGCGCCACCACTGGGCCATTCACGCCCCTACTTCCCCATACCCGATAGCCCAGTGATACCGAAATTTGCTGCGCCACATCCCGAACAAGTGCCACTAGGACCAACACAACGCAGCTTTGATCCCACCATTTTGGGTTCCGGCGACTTTGGCGTGCTGCGCGGCGGCACCTTCTACCCCGAAGAGGAAATGCCTTATCACACCGATGATAATAGCGATTTCAATCAATACTACGGCGATGCGAATGGACACGGGCGCCCCTCGAACGAGGAATTCGTGCAGAAGTATACATACCCCGAAGAACAATTTGCCGATTTCCGTGACTTTGCCGATATAAATACGCCGGCCGATTCGGCGTTTTCACAATTTGTTGTTGTTTATGCGGCGAAAAATTCAACCAAACCAAGTACACATCCACGACCGAAGAACATCTTTGAGCAATTGGAGCTGCTTGATCGCGAGAAGGAGCAAGAGGAGAAGGAGGAAAAGAAGCGACGAGCGAGCAAATCCAAATCGAAGCTCTCCAAAACGAAGTTGCAAAAGAAGTATAAGAAGAAGACGAGTCCCAAAGATCTGGACTATGAGCCGCTCTTGGCCTTAAGTTAAGCTGTTAGTGGTAGGGGTGGTTAAGCAAATTGTAGTATATGACATTATTTATAAATTAAGTGAAAGATGGCAATACAGCTAAACAAAAACTACGAAAGTAAGAAATAAATTTGGCGGAGTACATGCCGTAGAGCATGAAACCGTTAAGGCGAGCGTGGCAGTTATCATAATCATTATTTTCTCTCCTTTCAAAGCATTCACTGTACAAAATAGTTTCACAATTGTTGTTCGGTTCGAAATGGCGTGCGCATTTAAAGTTGGATGCTGGTTGTAAAAAAAATTAAGTTTTAAAACCACTTAGTGTCGGCTAAGGCCTTAGTTTAGGACTAATCATTTGATGAAACTTGCTCACTGCCGAAAATGTATTTATCACACATTCACTTTGCATCGTATTTTACATTACTTGAAACCTTTTCAGTATAGCTGAGCTCAAATATAGTTACATAATATGTATTTCATACGTTTATTGCTCACAATTTTCAAGGAGCTTTCATTTTAGAAGCATATCAAAGCAACGCTATGCACGAAAGCTCCGTTTACAACAATGCCAAGAAATTAGTTTATTTTCCAATAACGGATTATTTTCATAAGCAATGATTTCTTCTTCTTCACTGGAAACTTTAACCTATCAACTTATTTATCAAAATTTTGTTCCACACAACTTTTACAAAAGTCAAACAACCTCTACAAAATTAAAAAAAATAAATTCGAAATATTTCTTTTTAGAATTTCATGCATTTTTGTCATACATACGTTTACATTAATTACACAAAAAAAAATTTTTTTTTGAATATTGTGTTGAAATTTATAAATTATGAAAAATTAATTTAGTTTTTACGTTTTCATTTCACTCTCATCCATTCGTTCCATAACTAAAATAGGTTTAAACAGGTAATTTAAAAACACATTACATTGCACTTTGCTCAAGATTGCTTGCACAGTTGTTAGCATTTATATGAATTATTTTATTTACTTTCATTATTAATTATTTTATTTACTCTCATTTTTATTTTTAGTAAAAAACAAATCTACAAATTATATTTTATTCAAAAATTATTTAACTTTTTTCTTTTGTACTTTTGGTATAAACGATATCTGAAAATCTTCATTCTTTTCAGAACACAAATGCTAGACTATAGTTGTAATTTTAAGAATAATTAAATTGTTGTAATTTGTAATATCGAGATTATGTTCATTTTTTGTTATTATAGGAAATAAAATTATTTTAAAAATATGTTTTTTGAAATTTTAAGTTTGATCGAGTCACAAATTGGAAGGCATTGTATTTATTGAAAACAAGTAAGTACATATGTAGGATACAGTAGCTCACCAACCCATTAGAAAAATGGTAAATAAATAAAAAAATTTACGAATAACTTACTGGGCTAGCTTGCTGACCGAATAATTTGAATTTTTTCCACTGGCTAGGTATTAAGTAGGCTATATATTACATATTAGTCGGTGTGAAATAATAAATAAATATACCGTTAAAATTAGCGGAACTTAAATACGAAATCATATTGAAATGCTTACTTCACTTGGAATTATCATTTGTGATTTCTGACTCATCAGAGATAAAATGAGTGGCGTAGTGGAAGAATTCGATTTTTTTCATTAGTGTTTAACTATTATTACATAGACTCCAGAGTTTTATTTGTTAGGTTAGTATTTTTTGACTTTTTCTGAAGCTTTATAATACAAGCAATGAAAAATATACTTTTCGGAAATAGATAAAAAAACGGGCATTTCAAAGAAAACCCAAAGTGCTATTGCTGCACTTTTAAAATATAAAAGTACATCCTACAGAAAAATAAATTAAGGAAATCGGAGGGAGTGTAGCTACTGTTACTCGAGTAGCGAAAATTGTGCACACATTCAAATATTACACTGTTGGTCGCACAAGTATGCGGCAAAATTCTGCCCAAAATGTGAAAATATCGGAGCGCATTCGACGTAAAGTAATGAGATTCCACAAGGGTGGATTGAAATAAGGTGAACATAAAAAGTTACCAACGTCCCCCGAAAGTCCCACACTCAAAGTTACCCTATAAAAAACGGTAAAATATCTCCCCAGTATAATGATTTAGACCAATTTATTGTGTTGAGGGAATTATGAATAGTGAGCAGTACACCAATATACTTCAAGATAGTTTTGTACCATATTTGGTAGCACTGAACCCTCCAACAGGACAATACATTTATATGGCGGGGTAGTTTATATGGAATATGAATAGCACATGCAATATTTATTTCTAAAGTTTCTGCTTAAGACCAATAACTCCCAGATTCTTGGAGGCCATTCAAGGTGACAATTTCTTGAAATAATCAAACCTATTTTTTCTCGCAATAATTCGTTAGTTGTATGTGCTGTGTGGCACATAGCCCAGTCTTGTTGAAACCAGATGTTGCCAAGATCAACGACATAAAAGTTGGCTATCATCGATCCATAACGCTCCCCATTGACACTAACGGTATCACCAGCTTCATTTCGTAAGAAGTATGGACCGGTGATTCCACCAGACTAAAAAACACACCAAACTGTAAACTTGGGTGAATGTAATGATTGTTCCTGAATAAATTGTGGATTTTCTTCGCGCCGGAATCGACAAACTAGTTTATATACCGCACAACTCAGATGAAAATATTTTTTTTTTTTAATAATCGTTAAATGTTTCAAGTTGTTCCAAGGCAAAATCAGCAAATTTATGCCGTTTGTGGTAGTTCAATGGCTTCACTTCTTGAGTGAGAACAATTTTATACGAATGCAAGCCAAAATTCTTTCACAAAATCTACCAGGTTGTGGTTTGAGAAACTCCTAATTCTTGAGAACCAGCAGAACTATGGACAATCCTAAATAAGCTCACCATCAATAAATGAGACTACATTCTCCCAAAGCTGGATTTCAATAGAGACTTCCAGATGAGGATACCATCTAGACGAGAATGGAGAAGAGGCTCAATAGGTTAGGAGGATACCATTTCTGTCTATACCGACGGACCCAAAATGGACCGCGGAGTAGACACGGGGTTATTCTCCGCTGATCTAGGTATTTCTCTCTCTATACGTCTACCGAACTCGGTTAGCATGTTCCAAGCGGAAGTACTAGGCATGGAAAAAGCCTGCGAAGTTCTATTGAAAAACCACGAGAATAAACATAAAACGACTATATTTACGGATAGCCAGGCGTCGCTCCTGGCTTGTCTTCGCATATGACAAATTCCAGTATACTTTACAACTCCATGAAAGCACTATGCTCTATATAAGACAAGCACAAGCTAGACTTGATCTGGGTTCCCGGTCACAGGAATATTTTTGGTAACGAAAAAGCAGACGAGTTGGCAAAAGCAGGAGCTTTCCTTAACGAATACGAGGAGGAGCTAATAAGGAGCATCATAACAAAACAATTATAGCTAACATATGACAGGAAAAGAACCAACGACTTATTAAATAGGTCAAGGAAAAGTATCTACAGGTAATACAGGTTCTTTGATCCATTTTTTTGAATARGTAAAAATCGAAGACGATCCAAAACACGTGCTAGCAAAGCAGCTTTCAACAATTAAATGAACATTCAAAATGGCCGAGCTTGTCGGCATAAGTGAGAGACATGAGTACAAAAAATTCGAAATTCGAATATACGTAACCCGCGAAAATTCAAAATTCGCGCTACTTTTTGAACACACCTCGTATAGTATGTGTGGCGGTTTCATATTATATTATTATTAATACAGTTAGTGCATATGTACAAGTATAAAAGCAGAGTAAACACAAAATCAAAAACACCGTTTTGCGCTACGAAATGGGGCTATTCCTAAGTATGTATATGAACGTCGAGAGAGGACTTTATTTACTTGGATACTAGGTCTGAATTAGTAAATACTATATTGTGTCTCTTAAAAATTGAAATAGGACCAATATCTTATAAAGTAGTACCAGTATTAGAACTTAAATGATGGAATTTTTGTTTCTGTAACTAAGCCGTTTTAGATCTCGATGCTTAAAACTTCTCTGGTGTTTCACCACTCGAATAATTTCGTATGTACGCGCATTGCGCCCGGTGGGTAGTCGTTGGTTTATTATTATTTTTCAAATAATAATGTGATCTAATGTCAAAAATGAGTTGAAGGTGTGAGTTCTTCTAACACAATTGCGTAGAAGCATTGTGTCAAGCCAGCCTATACCATTAGAAATGTCAAATGTTGATTCAATCAGTCCAAATCAATATGCTTGAAACTTTAAACAAATTCACTTATCCCCATATCTCCAAAATAAGGAAATCCGATTCGATTTTCGTCATTTCGGACCATCAAATATTTTAAGTTTAGAGCTTTTGGATTAGTTTATGGCATCTATCTCGTTTGTGTTAAATAGTTTGATTTTCATATAAATATCGGGTAAGAAGCTAAATATGATTGTGCGTCGAATAAAGGCTATCATATTTTTCCTAACATAGAAGCTAGTTGATAAGTTCATCAGTTTGATGCCCATCGTCGCATAAATATGGCAAGGGATTACATAACAAGTAAGGCAAATGGAATTACTAGAACATGGGGTATTTTTTCTACCGATTTACTAAAGCATTTTGTTGACAAACATATCTTTCATAAATCTATTACGATTCATCGATCAGCAGCTCAATCAACAATGTAGACGTATGTATTATATAATAACAATCTGGGCTATCTCAATAATAATAGTCAAAGCTTAATTAATTTGATATCTTCGCAACACAATCGGCACGTTTTGTCACAGATGTTGGTATGATTGGCGACAACATGTATTGATCAAGCAGCTAACTGGAGGTGTTCAAGCATTGTAGCGCAATTAATTGCACATAAAATCTGATTGAAATGGTAACGTAATGAACTGCTTCCAAAAAGACAAAAAATTAAGCAAATCAGTTCAAATCGCGAAACCAGAACGAAATATGCCACGAGCAAGTGAATGTGTCGCATGTCGCGTAGCTGGCTAAAGAACATGTTCTCCGCTGGAACAAAAAGGCGAAAAAGCTGCTTACATGCCAATGCGTTCATTCTTATGTAAGAAACCGTGTGCCCGCCTCACACATGCGCGAAAATAATTGACAAACCGACAAATTGTAATAAAAAATTTTACGGCCTCAAGTAAGCAGTGAAAACAAAAGTAATAATTCAGCGCCAGTCAGATAATGACCATGGCAGGCGCACAATAGGTTAGGCAGCTGTGACCCGTTAAACTGAAGCTTGTTCCGCCTAGAAGTGTGTAAAGCGCGCGCCGCATGTTCTAGCGCCTCCGGCGATATTTAGAGGCTACAGCGCCAACAGTTGTCAGACAATCAAGAATTCTAGCGCGGTTTTCTAAAGCTTTTTGAAAACGATTTTAAGCTTATTAAAAGTTCTATGTCTGCAATTTTGCAATTTTTTTTAGTGAAATATTTGCGTTGATGTTTCTAGACAAACTTATCACCGTTATGTCGATTTTCCTGCACTTGGCAATCATTGAGAAATGTTGTAATGGGTGGGTCTGTGACGCTTTGGTAATTTGTGATAAAGCTCGCAGCTTTCACTATTATAATGCGAATATGCAAATTCTTTTATCTGTAATGTAATTTAAATGATTTTTAATTACTGCTCTAAGTAGTATATCATTTGCTCTAAGCAACTCAGTAGTCACAGCCACAGGTACATATGTATGTATATATAATTTTAATATGTATGAACGCTGACATTTTGCTCTGCATTAGTAGTAGATGAGATTACAGACTCTTAATTGATTTATCACCACCAGAGCCGCGCATATATTATGTAAGTATCTATTTCTTATAGTCCACGACATACACCAATGTAATTAGCTTTGTCTCTGACTGCATCTGGACATTTTTGTAGGTGTGACAATCTCATCGTTTGAATTATTCTTTATAGTGCAAGCTCACTCAGTGCACCCAATTGAAATGTATGTTGACATATGGCAACAAATTAATGTCACCTATCACCGTTTATGGCTGTTGACCAAGACACCCGGCCGTGGGTGCGCGAACTCATAGCTTAACTGCCTGCCTACGCGTGGCACATAGGTGAATTCCTGCATTTTGATTGCATATTTGCGAGCGATGAAATAAATTAAATTATAATTTTGAAGTAATTATGGTATCTGTATAAGCTTGAGCTGGTAATTGAATTGGTTGTGCACAGCCTCTGCATTGTTGGCAATAATAATCACACCTAAACCACATTGCTTTCTTGAACTCTAAATTTATCAATCGTTGCGCGTGATATACCGACTATGAAATGATTATGGCAGTGGGTTGATAAAACATTTCTGTACATAGTTAAATTCACGGAAGTAATAGAAGTTCAGTAAGGTGAAATTGTTTCCGTACTTAACCTTCTTATGGAGCCAAGAAATACGTGTACCAATTTTCATCATGATATCTCAATTTTTACTCAAGTTACAGCTTGCACGGACGGACAGACAGACATCCGGATTTCAACTCTACTCGTCACCCTGATCACTTTGGTATATATAACCCTATATCTGACTCTTTTAGTTTTAGGACTTACAAACTACCGTTATGTTAACAAAACTATAATACTCTCTTTAGCAACTTTGTTGCGAGAGTATAAAAATGAATCGCCAAAATGTATGTATGTACATACATATGCACATATATACGCTCATAACTTTCATACGACTGAAAAAGTTTTGATAATTCTTTTTTTTAATGTGGCCGTTGAGGTTCAATGACGGGTTTTACGGCAAGAAAATTTCTAATAATTTCCGGGAAACCCCTACAATCAGCCACTTTCTTTTTCCCATACAAACGAACGAATGTTTGTTTATTGGTAACGCTAAAAGAACGCCTGCACCAATCTTGCTGAAATTTTCAGAGATTATTCGTTGTGGATCGGCGAAGGTTTAAAAATAAAAATACCTCATACTTTTCATGAGGAAAGGCGGAAAATTAGATAGTTCCAAAAAGTAACTCTTTTCCATACACATTTTTTTTTAAATTTTTGTTTGTTTTGGTTTTCAATATTTTGATTTGTGAATTATTTGAATCGTTCAATTTCGGTCGCTTGCCTTTTTACTTTACATACATATGTGTGTTTCACGCAAAGTGATCAATTGCAGATTGAAATGTGTTACGAAGCCACGAAGAGGTCACTCCAATAACGGTCGGCGTTTTTTTTTTTTTTTGCGGGCAACGTTTGGCAGCCCAAGGCAAGGCAAGGCAAGAAGAACTCAAAGGATGCGATGGCATACGTGCGGAATGGATCGCGGTCAATCAACAATCGATCGTCACTATGTCATAGCCCAACTTTTCAAACAACAGTTACGATGTTTGATGGTGCTGTTGGATGCTAGATGTAGTCAGTTGAGTGGCAAAAGAGAGGTACACATTCTTCTTTGGATGGTGGTTACACCAGAACAAATTAATGAGATTATTCAATCATGGGAAAATTCCTGATGCAAAGAAGGATACAATATTATACGAAGTGACGAAAACCAATATGGTTCATGGACCTTGCGGACACCACAATCCCACTTCGATTTGTATAATATGTCTGACAATAAATACACGAAACACTATCCAAGTGCTTTTCTTTCGGAAACACAAACTAGAAATGATGGATATCCACTATACCGGCGTAGCTCACCAGACGACAATGGCAGAACATTCAGCACTTAATATAGAAGAATGAATATCGAAGTTGACAACTGATGGATCGTGCTATATTCACCACTAATTCACATTCAAAACTCATATTAATGCTGAGTATTGCAGTTTGGTGTAATCGATAAATATGTTTGTAAGTACGTCACTAAAGGAAGCAACATGGCGGTTATGGGTCTTGAACGAGATGAGATCAGCAAGTATCAAATGGTCGATACGTGAACTGCAATTAAGCGCTTTCTAGGATATTTACTTTTGCAATTCATGAACGTTTTCCGACCGTTGTGCRTCTCGCAGTTAATTTGGAGAATGGCCAAAGAGTATATTTCAACCCAGAGAATACAGTACAGCCAGTGGAAACACCGCCAGCAATTTTAACATTGACGAGTTTTTTCTCAACTTTCACCAGTGATCTGTTTGCGAGAACATTGCTCTATTGGGAAATACCTTTACATTATACATGGAATGCATCGGCGAAGAAATAGTTACGCAGAAAGAAAGGCAAACCAGTAGATTAACATCCAGGTGTGTTCTCAATTAATTCCTTGGGACGAATTTATATAATCCACACGTAAAAAGACGACGGTTTCGATTAATGTTCGCGGTTCAACTTTATTTTAGTCATTGCGAAAAAAAAGTAAGCTAGCGAACAAAAATAACATTGTCAAAGACATTTTACAGCGTCTTCGCTAAAAATTGGAAATGGGTCAATTCCGGTTGATACTTCCGGTAGTTTGATATCAATTCCATTCGCCGTTAATCAATTCACTAAAGATGAACTACTTCCTTAAGTGCACGCGCAATGCTAGCTGCCAAAAATACCGATGTTGTTGACTTAAAGATTAAAAGTCAAATTCCGGGAGACTTGCGCTCATACAAATCGATCGGTCGTCTTGGCAATAAAGACGACGCCGTGGGTTATCCAGTGAAATTTCTAAATTCTTTGTAGAGGCTTGGTAGGCCACCGCATCATTTGCGTCTCAAAGTTGGAACTGTCGTTATTATGTCCCCCAATCTACGCTATCGAATACAAGAGGGCAGAATGCTTGATTCTACGAATTCCTTTGAGTTCCAATGATTTGCCGTTTCTATTCAAACGAATTCCGCTTCCAGTGAAAATCGCATTTGAGGTGACGATCAACAGGACACAACTTGGTTTGCCAAGATTGGAAGTGTTATGATTTTCACACAGTCAGATATACGTGGCGTGCTCACGAGTTTGAAAACCATCCTTTCTGTACACGGATCAAGCAACGTTACATTGAAAAAAAAAATGAAATGATAAATTTAATTTTCTTTTTATTTCAAAACACATAATTTCACGCAGGACAACGGCTGCGGGATCAGCTAGTTGTATATAAATAAAATTAAAAAATCGATGTTCGAATCTCATCATCTTTCATCTGCCTCAAGTGGTGTGGCAAATGGAGCGATCTGTTATTTCTTGAGATAAAGTCGAAAAATGTTTTCAGTCTTTTTTTAAGTTATCACTTAACAGCTTATATTTTATATAGTGAGGTCTTCAAATACACAACAGACTTTCTTTCTGTTACGGCAAGTATTCTTAACATTTGTCGACAACCAGCAGATTTGATTGCGGCCCTAAAATTGCCTCTAAATATTTTTTACTTATATATATATTATTATATTCTAATATTTTTAAACAATTTCAGTATATTTTGATATCTCATATGTTTGTATCAGCTATTTATTTAAAAAAATAAATAAATTGAWATTTCCATACTTAATTGCCATCAAGTACTTAATATATTGAAGTTGGTTTGTCTTTTCGCAACAGATTTTCGAAATAGTATATTGTATAATATTTCCTTGTCAACAGCTTCTCATTAATATAGTCCACTGTCATGCAGAAAATAACGAGTTTTGTTGTAATTAATTTGAATAACTGTGTCATCTTCTTCACAAAAAGTTCTCATTGAAAGGCCGAAATTGCGAAATTAGTCATCATCAGAGCGTTTGATCTCTTCACTTGCGGTATTATTTTGAAATATTTAGTCAGACAATTTTTATTTCAACTTCTTAGCAATCTGCACTTCGCAATTCTTATCCATAACGGTACATTTTGCGATCAAGTCGTCTTATTAATTACGCAGAGTGTTTAATTACACCGAACTTTGTGTTTGTGATAAATATGACACGTTGGTCCACCAAACGATTGACCGTCACGCAGAACTGGTTTTATACTACGCCACACAAGAACCAAATAGCCAATACCACCAACAGTCGCCAATTGCGACTTCATGACATTTTCGATTTTGCACAGGCAATTCCAGAACTCGTATATCTTCATTACGTTGACAATTTCGGCAATAGACATAATTATTCTCCTCTTATTTAAATGCATTTCTATGCATGTTCGTAAAATTATTCACGTTTAAATGAATGAAACATTTATATACACGTTTAATTACAACTTTGCCAGCACGAGACATCACGTAAATAACGCATCAGTAACGGCCACGGCCACGATTATTTCATGTGGGCAATACCGGCTCAAGCTCGTGGTAAAAATTAATGCGCGGAAGGCTGAAAAATATTTCAAATAACGATATATAGTATTATAAAAATTACAAGTTTCTCAACTATCGACGGATTTGTTAGATTTTTTAGTTAACTTGAGACACCAGTTCTTAATAACTTTACTCATGTTGCTCGAGCATTGACCGGAGCGCCGTGAGTTGATACTTTATGACAAGTTGACAGTTAAAAATTTACAGAAACATAGTAAGTAGAGCCTTAGCTCGATCGGAAATTTCTCGAAAAGTCACTTATAGGCCAATATGGTCAGAAGTTTACTATTTCCTTCCAACAGTCGACCAATAATAGAAAAAAATTATTCGATACAAATGAGTTTGGAGAGATAGTTACAGATTTAAAATCATCTTTGGTGACGAATTAAAATTACCGATTTCAATTTGGCATTCATTATGAAGAAGGCTTAGCGGTGCTTCCATTTCCTCGTTAAATGATAAACTCCCCACAACTAGATGCTATTGATAGCAAAGTGAAGCACTTCTCGACCAACCCTGAACACACTGTAAATAAGTTCAAGGCTAGTATCGGTAAATCGGCTGCGAGCTTAATTGCTGCAACCTCGGTTTGGAAAACACTGCAATATTAAGGAAGTCTGAAGCTGGAATTGATAGAGAGCTTATGACATTAAACCCCTCCACTAACCTTCCACCCACGCTTTGACCCATTCTTAAAGAAACTCAGTGCCCCTCTCCTCCAACGGCTTTTTCCCACATACAACTCGCTCGCCGGTATATGGGCAGAGAAGGAGCGGCCAGAGCTCGGTTTGGCGACTCCATGACCCAAATTATCCAGTATGAAGTCAAAGCGTGTGTGGATATCCAAAGGCTCAGATAATGTTCTTGTAAGAACCCAGATTATCTGAGTCTGATAGCAATTTTCTCACCCATTGAATAAGTTTGGTCTTCTTAGAGACCTCAAGCACATAAAGACTCTATAAAATATAATGAGCTTGATGTCGTAGAAACAGGGGACCACTTTCTGTAAGATTACCTATCTTTATCCAATGGCTTCTCTACAGCAGTATAACGCAATCGATGCTGCTCTCTTTTCGATATTCGGCTTCCATGAAAGCTTTCTATCTAGAATGCGCCCTAGATATTTCACTGTATCCGCCGGTTGCAGATAGATGTCTTCCATTTGCGACAGCAGTGTCTCCGGGAACTTATATCCTCTATTAAATAAAACCATCGTGGTTGATGGCGAGACCACTTCCTACTGCTCAATTTGTTACTATGTTGTGATACCCCTGCGTCAACTCGCACCCGGTCCTCAGGAACTTTCCTTTAACCAATCTACATAGGCAATCACCGGGTGATCCAGCTAGGATCCTTAAGTTTTTTAAGCAGATCGTTTAGTACCAGGGTCTATAAATCCCCTTTTGCGGGGTTCCCCTACGCACATTTAGTCGAACGCGTACTTTCCCCATTCAATCAAATAGGTGTCATTTAAAGGTAAATTGTTTTCAACAACTTCTATGTTCATTTGTGGAATTCACAATGAAGCTGTTATTAACATGGCAGATGACTATATAGAAATAAGAAACAACTCGGAACTGAACACAATTCAGAAATAAATCCTCAATGCAATAAAAGTTCAGCGACAACTGGATCTCTAATATGCAGAATAGCAGTTGATGGAGGTAATGATCATATTCCCTTTGCACTGATATCGATCAATATTAACCCATTCAGCTTACTATCCACTTCTAATGTCGAGCTTGTTCAACTGAAAAGCCACACACTGTGAGCAGGTTGGGCATTAATGAGTTCATTACCTGCGGCCAACTTCGCGCCAAGGGGGCCATTCATCAAACTTTATGCGGCAGGCAGTGAACGTGTAGTAAAACGGTTATGATTGACGCACTCAGGCGATAAGTAAAAGGTGTTTTTAATTAAAGCCAATTTATAATATTTTCACCTTTTGATAGCGGCAACTGCTTTTCTTACCTTCTAAAACATACAAGTTTATATTGCATGTGCATGTGTGTGTTTTTATATACCTATCTATTATATGTTTACAAGCGGATTTCATGTGCCCAGCACCTTTTTGTGATTATTGGTTTCACTTTGACCCTATCGCCACTCAATGATCTACGTCAACGCACGCTCTATGATTTGCACCACAATACAAGCACTCGACTGAGTCACGTTAGGAACTCCGTCACAAAAGCCGTTGAATGCTTCACACACATCGCTACATAGGTATACACAATATTTCGCTTTTGTGACGGACTTACTGTTAATTTTATTTGTTGTACTCTTTAAGCTTGCAAAGTCATGATATTTCGTAGATAACATCAATATTTATTATTTGTTTGGGGAGTAGAAGAAACATGTCATATTCCGATAAGTCTTTACACGCGGAAGTGTCGGCATGACTGGCGTGAAACTATTTGTGCTACAAATCACTTAGCTAGAGGTAAAGTGCCACAAACCCCACGAAAATTCTGAATATTTCAACTAAATAAATAAGCTTAAAGCATCGTTAGAACGGTTAAAATTATATTGCTCATTGAAAAACTAAGACTAAGACCATATTTTCAGCATAAAAAATAAACGTTGTATATATTTCTTCTGAACATTCACTAGAAAGCAATTAGATCATCTATAACTATGATTTTCGTATTATATATTACACCATATTCAACTACAGTTTTTACTCTCACACACATTTCAATCTGGCGAATATTGATTTTAAAAACTCCTAATTATACTACGAAGAAAATTGTTTTTGCGATGTCTTCTTCTCCGCCTGTACTTTCAATGGTTAACTCAATTATAATTCGATATACTACAGGTTAGGTCCACTCCACGAATAATCCCAAAGCTCCTAAGTATAAATCAAAAAGAACGCCGCAAAGCGTCTAGAGACTGTTTTATGTAGAAAACCAGTCAAAGTTTGATATCAAAATTCCAAGTATTCTATATTTGTTTTTTTTTTTTTTAAAGCTAGGAGTGGAACACCATCTCTCCATCATCTCATAGTAGACCCATTTTAGTCGCTTGTTATCCAAACGACCAATGCCCTTTATAGCAGCTGTAAAAGTGTATAATGCTTCATTAGCTTGCATTTGAATATAGATATTCACCTCATTGGGCAACAATTAACTCTCTCTGGATCGTTCCTAGTGAGCTACCAAAACTAAGGTCTTTACGAAACCAGTAATTCGACGATTGACATCCAGGAAGATTAGTCCGATAGCACAACAACTAAACCCCTGAAAAGAAAAGCGAAGGTTGCTCAGAAAGTTCACCAAACTTTCGTTGTTTACCCGTTTTTGAAAGACTTTACAAAGAAAAACCTGCTAATTATTAATCAATACTTTGTAATCTCCTAACTAATAGAAAATTTTGAAGCTTACCAGACAGTTACCCTGTTTCTCTCTAATATTATAAATTATTTTATATTATCGAAATAAATAAAGTTTTCCGCTAACTAATAACTAAGAATTGATTTTATTAAGGTAGCGATAGATTTGCTACTGCGGGGTGCAGCCTCGCTTAGAAACGACTAGTCATTCTGATAGCAGGGCAGCAATCTAGATTTGATCTTGCTAACCGTCGTTCGGAGCTGGTTAAGGAATGCCTAACCTTACCATCAATAGCACGGAGTCACTTTGTAATAGATGTCAGGCCACTGTGGAATCGCTACTATATGTAAAGCTAACGAGATAGCAAGGAGAGACACCCTAGCAACGCTATCAATCGAATGGGAAAAGTTCTATGCTCCCCTCAGCAGCAAACTATTTGCGAGATCTGGGCTTAAAGACTATGTAGAAAGAATAGAAATTAAGCACATGGCGAAATGTGTATTGATCAAAAGGCGCTTTGCTGACTCATAATCATTCTAGTTTTATGGATTCACAAAGGACTGCAAATACCGAACCTTATGATTACTGTATATAATTAAAATAAAAACTTTATGGCTCTATTAAATATTTAGTTAAAATTCTTTTAATTTGACTAACTGAATAATCATAGCTTTTTTATAACAAATAAAGTGTTGTCAGCTGATGCTATACATAGAGGAAAACATAAAAGTGCATTAAACAGAATTAAATAAAAAGTTAATGGCTGCACATTAAAAGACAATAAAAAGTAAATTGGCCAATGCAAGAGTAGCATAAAAGTTTGCACAAATTGTTTTGCCGTAGTAAAGCAAAAAGTGAAACGAAGTCAGCACAGAACTGAAATGAAAAGTTTTCATGAGGAAACTGAACGTCTTGGTGGGTGATGTTAAGAAGACAATTCGACAGAACATGCGGGTAAGAATAATGGAAAAAGAATGAAGAATAAATGTCAGCAAAAATAAAAATATGAACACACTTAGTGCTGCTGAGAACTTTATTAATACGCAAATCGTGCGTCTAATTGAAATTTATTGTTAATGTTTTGTAAATTATGGTAACGGGCCTGGCACGACTGACACTTTCAGCAAGTATACGCCCGCAGCCCGCAAGTTAGCCTCTTAACCCTGCGAAAAATATATTTTGGTTGTTGATTTAAACCAAAGGTGAGCCTATGCTAATGACTCTGCAATTTTGTGTTGCCTACAAATTGAAGATTTATTCAAAAATGCCTAAATAATAGAGATGTGTAAGAACAATAGTGTAGAAACAATAATTAAGACGTTACGCCGTAGAAAATTTATTTTAAATATTTTGAATTTTTTAAGCATATGCCTTGTAGTAATATGGAAAATCATAAGTACTTGGAACCTGCAAAAGTAATAATCGAAAATATTCTACAAACAATCTTGTAACTTTTGAAGGATTTCATTTGTAAAGCACTTGAGGGCAAGCTATTAGCCAAACGGAAGTCTACACTGATCATTAAGTTCTCTTCTTAATATGTTTTTTGAGCATTGCTCTAGCAGATTCATTTAAAAATTTCACGGTAACCATTATGTGTAAAATTAATGAACGCTTTGTCATTACATATTTGAGCGGGGCTTTAAAAACTTGCAATGACTGGAAATTTTAATAGGTAATATAATATATACATATTTTTGTACACAAGTGAGTCAATAAAGTAGCATTTTGTATGACACCAAATATAGTGGGTCAAATGGTTTCTGAACAGCACGACAACTTAATTTTTATACTTTCACAACGCGTTGTTGGTCAGCAGACCACACATTTTCCGCTAAAAATTTCCAACCAGCAACCGTAAGCCGATTTTTTAAACAAATTATTACCTTATGTAATAACAACACTAGTCGAAAATACACGTCGCCTATATGAATGATATATTCACTGAGATTGCACTTCATTCACCAACTTTAAATATAATGGGAGTTCTAGAGTATAAGTAATAATTCTAGGAGTCTTCCTTAACATAAGTGGATCATTGGACAATGCCTGCAATTGTGTTCCTGGAAGCAGTTCGAAAAGAATCCGCCACCGTAATATGGATAAAAGCTCTATCAAGCTGCAGGGAGTTTAATGCAAAATATCACGAATATTTGCGAGAACATGAACTGCTCAGAGATATACTATCTCTAGACCTGTGGTGTTTTGAAGAAAATTACTTTGAGAAACAATATGAAAAGAGAGCACTTACAGGGTTTATCCGAAAAGTAATAGGACTGAGTCGACTTGATTGATCCAATCTTTACAATCCTTTTAAAACTTCCAAAACTCCTTCTAGTTCGATGCAGCGCTGGCAGTGCGATTTCTAAGCATTGAAAGCGTCACAGAAAGCATTCTCCGAAATAGCCTTGAGAGTCGAGGTGCATGCTACTTGGATCTCCTCTGTTGTCTCAAAATGCTTTACTTTCATCGGCCTTTTCAGGTAAGAAAACAAAAGAGTACTGGGAGGGGCACCTCTAGACTGTAGGCGGATGCGGAAGCGTTGAGATGCCGACCTTGGTTAGGCAGCTGTTCACTAGAAAGGCGGTGCGAGCCGGGGCGTTGTCGTGGTTCAACTTTCAACCGCCTGCAATGTCTTGTCGAACCCTTGGTTTGAGTCTCTTGAGGACTTCCACATACAACTTGGCGTTGACAGTTTGTCCAGGTGGAAAAAATTCATGGCGGACGATACCTTTCATGTCAAAAAAGACTATGAGCATAGTTTTCACTTCAAACTTACACATTCTTCCGGTCTTCATCAGCGAGATCTTCTAGACCTTCCAAAAAGGCCTAGTGCCACCGAAACACACCACTTCTTGCTAAAGCACCATCTGGGTAAGCCTGCTCGATCATATCAAACGTCTCTGTTGCAGATTTACCGACTTTCACACAATTTATGGTTGTCAGTCAATTTGTGCGGAACAAGCCGTGCACACACCTTTCGTAATCCCAAATGTTAGAAATGCAATAAATCGACACTTTTGAGAAGTTCAATTCCATTTCCAAGAATTTCAATGATAATTTCGGCTGATTTTTTATGAATTCACGCACAGTTTCGATGAAATTTCCGGTGATCACGGAGTTTGATTCTCCCACATTTTGATCGTCATTTATGTCCTCACGACCACTTTGAAAACCACAATGCACTCTGCTACAGGAATCATGGCCATAAACTTGTTTCATCAATTGAACGTTTCGGTAAAAGTTTTACCAATTTTAAAATAAAATTTAATGTTGGCTCGGAATAACTCATTTCCAATCTATGAAATGTCATGAAATTCTCTAGTAACGTGCAATTCCTATTCACAAGTAATAATGTGATGCACAACGATCTAAGTAACGGCCATACACCAATGTGCGATGTTGGCTAATCTAGAGGTAAATAAAAGAACCCAGTCCGAAGTAGAACCCGTGGGCAAGAGTTATTCTGCATTGGATTTCGAGGCTGACAGTGTTTCTGGTGTTAATGATAGACGAAATTATCTACGACTTCGAAGTTATGACTGTCAACAGTGACATGGGAGCCTAGTCTATTTAGTTCTACAGGTCGAATTTTTTTCCCTAAAAGTAGAAGTATCAAACGGCTCGGAGAGATCCACTCAGTAGTATTTCAAACTTACTTAACCACTCCAGATCGTTCCAGCAAGTCTATTTATTTGTTACATGTTGTTTTAAATATTCGGGGCATATAATAATATGCTCAGACTGTGTAGACATAAATTTATTACAGTTACAATAATTTGTCATGCCTCATTTACAACAATTAATGTACGAATGAATATGTAGACAAATTATTGTATACGTGTGTGTAGTCTAGTAACAGCCTGCACTTGGGAATACAACTGTAAAACAAACTAAAAATACCATAAAACATTATTTTTGAACCGTGCGAACTGGCGTTGCAAGTGGAATATTGGAGTGGTTGCATTTATGCATAGGGTATTATTTTAGAGGTATGAGAGTGGATATTCTTGAAGAAACTTCATATTGAGTATCGATATTATTTAAATGCAGAAAAAGTTAATTTCTATTGCGATTGCATGTGAAAAGTATTATTGGTTGCTTTAAAACAAGAAATGAAATCAGCGAAGCATTTAGTGGTGAACGCTGCTGTGGGCAAAGAATAGTGAACCTTTGTAATTTAAATTTCGCAAAAAGCCATTTCGACTACCAGGATGTCATAACACGTATTATTACTGGCGTTGAATCTTGGATCTATTTTACAACCGGGAAACCGCGATCAGTCGGCCGAATATCGTGGTAACGGTGAGCCGCAGCCGAAAAAACAACGTCGAAACAGGTCAAACAAGGCTATGTGGACTGTTTTCTTCGATTATCGAGATGTGGTGCCACACTGTCAGCATGCTATGCTTTGCTATATGGCACAAAATAACTAAAATGTTAAAGTTCACATCTTATCCTTATCTCAGTAGTGTGTGGAGCCTATATTTGTGTTCAAAGATAATACTTGCTAATTAATATATACAAGACACTTTCCATTTCTTTAATTACTATATTCTATTAAGTCCTTCAGTACCTCTAAAATAAACACCCTTTAGTTCGTGCCCATGTGCTTTGCGCGACTTACAGTACAAATGTACACCCACCACCATACCGTTAAAAAAAATTCAAATTTACCACACCTAACGCCTCGGTACCCCTGGAACCTCCTGAACTGACTATATTTTTGCGCTGCTTGGTCTTAGCAGCGTGGTGACAGCTCAAGTTATTGTCAGAGCTTGCCATCGAAATTAGCGAATATCATTTTGTGTCACACATACTTAGATATATAGAAATGCCCATAGCCCCAAGCTAGACATTCAGTACGGCAGAACAGCTTGTTTGCATAATTTGCTTAAATTGCCACATTTTGACTGAGTTATTGAGAATCGGCGCTATTTGTTCATATGAATTATTCAGAGCCGACATCAGGTGCACCAACAGTTATGTGGACAAGAAGTTATTTGCTGACTGCATTGGATACTGCCAATTTAACATACATTCAATATACTTTTTATGCCCACATTAACAATTGTATCATAAAATCCGAAAATTTTCTGTTCTAAATGTAGTTCGTGGTGGAAAAGAGACTCCGTCGCCGAGTCCTGGCATTCACCCCGTTGGATGAGCATCTTGCAGCGCACCTTTGAGAGCTGCGCACGCCACGATGTCAAATCGTGCTTGACAACTTTAACGCCAGGTTAGGCAAAGAAGGTATCTTTATACAACGGTCGGTAAGTTCAGCCTCCTTGATGAAGCATTCCCCAAATGAGTTGAAGCTATTTGACTTCGACGGGGCCCGAAATATGGTTATCGGTAGCATAAGATTCCAAAATAGGAAATTAATCAAGCTACTGGATCGAAAAGTCACAAACCAGATCGATCATGTTATGATAGATGGACACGTCTCCAGTGTTTTATATGTCCACATGCTTCGTCAACAACTCGGTATAAGGAAACTGTTTGACGGCATTTCAAGTTCCTTACGTGCAGCTGCAAACGAAACCATTGGTTTTCGGAAAAGGCAAAAAAAAAAAAAAAACAGCTGGTACGATGACGAGTGCCGTGTCGCAGTGGAAAGAAAACAAGGTGCCTACCTCGCAACGTTACAATGCGGGATAGAGACGTATTTATGGACAAAACAGAGAGAGACCGAAATGAGTGAGTACGACAAGTTGGCCGAAAAGGATTATACTCGAAAACTCTACGAAGAGATCCAGCGACTAACAGCAGGTTTCTTATTCTAAAAATGAAGCTACTCATTTGTCGAAACCGCCGTAATAGATCTATATAGCATATATACAAAATATTCTTGAATGGAAAGTTTTTATTATTTCTGAAGGCCATACTGTTTAGATATGAAAACGTAGTAAGTTATACTATATGGTGTACACAAAATATAGAAAACTTATTAACAGTTAAGTTCGTTCTCTACCCACGAATATATTGCCATCCGCAAGCATAAGTTATACCGTTGAATATGCAAGACTGGCAAGAGAATAAGATACGCTGTTAACTGTAAATTAATATATTATAGAAATCACAAAATTGTAAACAAAATGAGAGTGTGTCGTTATCAAAAACTCGCTTGGGCCATTTTTCATTTGCTTGGACACGAATGCACTTCAATAAATGGCCACTTATATGTAAAAAAAATTTAAAATTCTGCCGTTCCGCAATTGAAAAACACCCACAATAAATTCGGATTTTCTCCAATTTTGGTCACTTTTTGTAAATATTTCCACTATTTACAATAGTACATAGATACATATATTTCTGTATAGAGACGAGCTGTCAGAAAACTAAATTTGAGCCGCTAAATATCAGCTCTGAGCAAAATAACTAATTAAAGGTACACGAAATTCAAACGTAAATTGCCTATTTAATTCCCGAATTAGTAGTTGGAAGCTATTGATATTCGATTCGTTTCCAAAAACTAGGATATATTCCGGTTACCTGGAGGGTCAGAGTTTCGTTCATCCCGTAGACTGTTAAGACACACACTGAGCCCTAAAGTTTACGGAATTTTTTTTTGGGCTTGAATAGAACTGCAAAAAAGCTCCTTAAATAATCGTGACGGAGTGGGGTAGCGCACTGCTCGGCAAACAGTGAGTGGAGGCACTCTACTAGCTGGAGGTGTTTCTCTTCTTTTATAGGGTTTGCTCGTGAACTCGTGTTGAAAAACTTTAGATTTTATTTAGTAGAAGATACAACATTTATGAACATTAAGAAATCCTCGCAAATTTTGGGTTCATAACGCATCTTTTGCATCATGGAGTGACCAAACCAGCTCTGGTGGCTCTTTCCCTGCAAGTTGGAGGAGAGTAGCAGTGCACTTTTTTTTTATGTATGGGGCAAAGTATAAGGCAAAGGTTGGTGTAGGGTTATATTGTCAGGAACTCCGTACAAACTTCCGTTTCAAACTTATTGGCTTTTGTGATAGTTGCTGCCATCAAGATTTACTACTAGAAAGTGCAGCCTCCTTCAGAGAAGTGAGTATCCACTCTGATGACACAGCGAAATTACAGGCTAACATGCTGGCACGGAAAGACACACTAGCATTTTTTACCAATTAGCAGGGCTTTTGAATCATTCAATCGTAAGAGACCCAGTGAGCTTTTTACTTTCAGGAAATCGATATGTCCAAGTGGTCCGGTTTAGAATCTTACCGGATGCCGGCTGCAGAAGATGTGTGGTGGAAGACGAGGTATTATCTCACACTTTCAGATATCGCCAAAGCTGATTTGTATTGGCTGCAAGGCGGGAACTTATAAGATCACAAACAGCAGACTCCCTTTTATGACCTAGAAAGGTCTGCTTAAAGTAGTCCGTACCTAACCTAGTGGAACCAGCAACCGCATTCGTCGGTAAATAACGAAAGTTCTTCAATTAATGATATTCTGAGCTATCTGAAACTCTTTTTCTCACACAAATTTGTATAAAACCTCAAGACCATTCCACAACAAGATACAACTTCAACATGTCGAAGTTACCAGTTAGTACAACTTATATAATTGGAATTGAAAGTTAATCATCCATCATCGCGAATCAATCTTAGAGAACAAATTAGTTAAGTGAAGGTGTATATACAGGGTGTGTATGTAATACTTTTACTAAAAAGATATTTATTAAAAGAAGCATAGAAAGGAACCTGACGGTATGCCATTGTGAGCAGTATGTTAAGAAGTGGACCATGAACCTTCGAACCTTAAACCTTGAAAACAAAACAAGCAAACCTTAACTTTGGCTGCACAGAAGCCAATATACCCTTCACAGGTGTATTTATTTTAGTAACTCTGTGTCCAGTTTGTATGGAAGCAATATGCTATAGTAATCAGATCTGAACAATTTTTTCGGAGATTATATTATTAACTTAAGCAGTAATCCATATCAAATTTTGTGAAGATACCACGTCAAAAGCGAAAATTTTCCACACAAATCATTGATTTCGATCGTTCGATTTGTATGGCAGCTATATGCTATAGTAAACCGACCTAAATAGTTTCTTCGGAGATTACATTGATATCTTAGAAAATAGCCTGTGCCAAATTTTGTGAAAATGCATGGAGAAATGTGAAAGATTTTCATACAAGAACTTTTTTCCGATCGTTCAGTTTGTATGACAGCCAGCTATATGCTATAGTTCTTCGGAGATTACATAACCAACCTTTTGTGAATATATCTTGTCAAATGTGAATGTTTTCCATATAAGAACTTGATTCCAATCGTTCAGTTTGTATGGCAGCTATATGTTATAGTGGTCCGATATCGGCAGTTTCGACAGATAAGCAGCTCCTTGAAGAGAAAATGACGTTTACAAAATTTCAAAACGATATCTTAAAATCTGAGGGACTAGTTTGTATATATACAGACGGACGGACAGACGGATAGACAAACAGACGGACACGGCTAAATCGGCTCAGCTCAACATACTGATCATTTATATATATATACTTTATAGGGTATCCGACGCTTCGTTCTGGGTGTTACAAACGTCGTAAAAAACTTAAGATACCCTTCATGGTATAAATATATTTTGCAAAAAAAAGGCGATAAGAAATTAAATATATGTATATTAAGATGTTTTTCTTTTTGGAACTATTAATTTTTTTCAATCCCATCATGACCTTTCCTTCTATATCTTGAAAACCTTCTCTCAAAGGTTCCGACAAGTTTGTCATGTACATTTTCCTATAGCTTTTGTCATTTACGAGATATATTCAAAAAAGTGCAAATTTCGTGGACAGATCAGGTTTAGAGCTCCGTACTACCTCGTCGGTGTGAGTTTCAACTTTGTCGCAATGGGCACTTTTGTAGAATGTTCAATTCTGAGGAATATGTGTCTAAAGTCAAAGCGATGCCATAAAATGCCTCTAAGCTATAGAAATTTAAAGATAAAAAATCACCATTGTCGTGTATGTCAAATGTAAAATTTTTACATGCTTTCGTCCAGTCCTTAATGTTAATATTAAGGCCTCAAATTTCAGGGAAATTTTTTAGGGTATTTCCAAGGAAATTCCATGATGGGATTGAAAAAAATGAAAAGTAAAAAAAAACACCCTAAACACCCAGTTTATTGATATTTTTCTTTCATGTTCCCACAGCAAAAAAAAAAGGTAAAACATATACCCTGTATGTGAACAAAATAAGTAAGGTAAAATAATTCGTTGTCTATGAGTACGCAAGCTTCATACGCTGCAAGGTGAATGTGGCAACATCTTCGTGTGTATATATAAACATAAAACGTATGTTCATAGCATACGAGTATATATAATTGTTTAGGTAAGTATAGGTACTCGTCTATGTTTCGTAACATTAAATTAAAATTTTCACAATCACCAATCCAATTGTTTTTGTTATACTTTTTTGCTGCCTTCACAGCACTAATTCTTGAATTTTTGTCCCCTGTCAACATGTTGCACAGAGTAGAATAGTTTTGTAAAGATTATTTCTAGCATATATTGAATTTCATAAAATGAAAGTAGAAACAAAAATATAAACTTAGTACTTAGGAGGTTTCCCCCCTAGACAACACGGCTTTAGATCCGGAAAATCAACTCTAACCGCACAGAGTAGATGGCATAAATACAATAAAAAAGGTGTTACTGGCGACTTTAGATGTTCGAAATGCCTTCAACAGCGCTAGATGGGTAGATTTTTGTCGTTCTTGAAAAAAACTTTAAAATCCTTGACTAGAGAGGGATCATGACAGATTGCGGTCACATCAGGAGCAGCGCAAGGATCCATTCTTAGGCATTAACTGTACGCTTGGACGGGGATGTTACGAATGCAAGCATGGTTGAACTCACAATAATCCAGTTTGCTACGGAAAAAACAGAACTAAAACAGAGCTAAACAGAGAGTTAACAAATAAGCACATCTCTCTCGAAATAAGTATGCAAACGACTACGGATATTCTTAGGACCCTTACCTAGGCGTAAGACTAGATGCCAGACTAACATTCTGTGCACAAATCCAGCAAGCCGCCAGAAAGGCAGCAAAACTCGCCTCCCAACTTAGCAGACTGATGGTCAAAATAAGGGGCCCCAGCCAAGGAAAGATAAAGCTTCTAATGTCGACGGCAATCAGCGTCTAATTATACGGCGCTGAGATCGGGATAGATTTGCTTAAAAATGAAAACCGGCGAAAGGTAGTGGACAGAGTGCACCGACATAAATTCGGAGACCTCTTAGAGTCTTACTCAATTGCATGAGCGTAAAATGTGTAGCTACTGCCGAATATAGCACTCCCTTACTCGCTGTTTTTATTTTTACAACTATTGTAATAAACGCGTTTGTATTTACAATTGTCTGTCTGCTTTATTCTCCCCTTATATTACTCGCGTGCAACGCTACCAAGAATTTTTCGCAAGCGCAAATAATTACCGATGACTCTGTGCATTGTCGCATTGGCAATAAAGCAATAGGCAATGAGAAGTTTGCAACATTGGCAATAAAAGAGCAATCACTTAAGCACAGATAAAGATATGTATATACATATGTATGCATGTGTTTTAATATTTGAAAGATGAGAGTGGCCGTGCTTACCCAAGTGTGACGTTGTATTGGGCAATATTACAACAGATTGAATTGCTAAAATAAAATTGACACTTGTAAAATTATATATGTATACCATATTTACTATATACTTATTTATATACTACTAGCATACCCTGCCCGCTTCGCCGAGCTAGATTCGGTTTTTATACCCTGAACAGGTTATATTAAGTTTGTCACGAAGTTTGTAACACCCAGAAAGAAGCGTCGGAGACCCTATAAAGTATATATATAAATGATCAGTATGTTGAGCTGAGTCGATTTAGCCATGCCCGCCTGTCTGTCTGTCTGTATATATACAAACTAGTCCCTCAGTTTTTAAGATAACGTTTTGCAATTTTTCAAATATTATTTTCTCTTCAAGAAGCTGCTCATTTGTCGAAACTGCCGATATCGGACCACTATAACATATAGCTGCCGTACAAACTGAACTATTGGAATCAAATTCTTGTATGGAAACCATTCACATTTGACAAGATATATTTACAAAAGGTTGGTTATGTAATCTCCGAAGAACTAAAGCATATAGCTAGCTGTCATACAAACTGAACGATCGGAAAAAAGTTCTTGGATGGTTCTGTATTTCACATTTCTCAATTTGGCACAGGCTATTTTCTAAGACAACAATGTAATCTACGAAGAAATTGCTAAGATCGTTTAACTATAGCATATAGCTGACATACAAACTGTACGATCGGAAAAAAGATCTTGTATGGAAAACTTTCACATTTGACGTGGTATCTTCACGAAATTTGATATGGATTACTGCTTAAGGTAATAATATAATCTCCGAAAAAATTGTTCAGATCGGATTACTATAGCATATAGATTCCATTTAAACTGAACACATAGTTACCAAAAGAAATGCACCTATGAAGGGTATATTAGCTTCGGTGCAGTCAGTAAAAGGATACATTCCTAAATTATTTACTTTAATATAGTTTAGTGTACTCCATTGTACATAAGTATGTTTCATATTGACTTAGTTATCCACAACGCATGTGGCAACATAAATTTGGGTTATAAAACAATGGAATATCATCATAGTAAATAAAAACTGTATTTCACAGTTCAAAAAAAGTGCTCCGATCGTCACCAAACTTTACAGGATTACTCGTCAGGGTCAATCTAAATATTTCCTACCCGGAACATACTTTCTTTTATATATGTATATAG
>NW_017537101.1:1498265-1516331 GCF_001853355.1 Bactrocera latifrons | reverse complement strand
CACGGAAGAGAAGCCCGTCTCCGACCGAAACCGACATCGAAGAGGACTTCGATTTTTGCACGATTTGCAAGAAAAAGATGCCGAAGCACGAGAATCGTCAWAACACGGCCCATTGCATCGTTTGTGATCGAGGGATTCACTTGAAATGTGCCGGACCGAACCCGAACACTTACACCTGCATCCACTGCGAGTCGGAATAATTTTTCTCTCTTTCATTTGATAAATAAACGTTTCTCATCGGTAACAATCATGTTGTAATCGATTTGGAGACTGGCCCGACATTCCCCACCTTTTTTCAAAATCGCAAAATCAGGTTTTTTGCGCCAATGTCTATAACTTTTAAATTTTTGTAGAATTTTATCAAACCAATGTTATCAAAAGGAAGGTTACGACTYGCACTACAAATCCATGCTTTGGAATTTTCACAAAAAATAACTTTTATGTGACTTTTTAACCGAAATCAAAACCATGCCCAACATTCCCCACCTTCCCCTACATATATACTACGTACTATTTATGTATACTGTCTTTATGATTATTTTAATTTTTGAGAAAATTTTTTTTATTTTATTTTTTTAAAGAAATATTTTTGAATAAAATTTCAATGTTGCATCAGCCTCTCAATGAAAATTATTGAATTGAAAAAATGCAATAAAAATAAGAAAACGTCAGTTTCAGTTGCAGTGAAGCATTAATACCCTACACAAATAAAAGAGTTTTCGTACGGGAACTTGATTTGAGCATTCAGTGTTTTAGTATGTTTGTTAGGAGGCTGTGCAGATGCCTTGTCTGATAAGATAACAGCGGTTCCGACTAATAAGCACCTTCTTGAGGCAAATAGACCTGTTAAAAATTTCAAATCGATGTCTCAAAACCTAAGGGACTAGCCGCGTAATGAATTATAATAAATTATTAATTATAAAAAATATCTCAAAAACTGAGGGACTAGTCTCGAAAATTTTTTTCTACGTGTTACCCAAAAATTGCAAAATGTTTTCCGTCACCAAAATCAGTATACAATCCTCTGATTTCACATTGCAGACGACAGCAAACAATGTGAACATAAATGCATACCTACATCTATATATGTATATAGAAGATTCCGTCAAATCATTATTTTTGTTATTTCTAGCGATTTATTATTGTATGAGTTTTATTTACGTTGCCACTGTGTGGCAGAAGCAACAATCGCTAATCAGCAAAACGTTCGTCACGCACCCACTTCACAAATCCATGCATAAGTATGTGTGCAAATGTGTGTGCTTATGCTGCTTCATTTATTCTGCTGCCAGTCGCCTTGTCAACGTTTCGTATTTGATACACAGGGCGCCCTAAATTATTATTGCGTGAGTGAGTGTTTGTGTGTGCATACAGCTTTGAGTCTGCTTGCAATTGCCATTGCCAAGTGAAGTCGATGAGCATGCCGACTGCAACTCATATGTCAAGTCAATGAAGTTTAGTTTCTGAAGTACACGATATATTCTGTTACAACGTCCAAGTCACAGCACAGCTCAAGCGTATCAAACAATGCCGAACCTAAATATCGCCTTTGACGATGTCACAAAAACTCTGCTTACCAAGCCATATTTTACGTTAGTGTTGGTAGTTTGGTTGTTGGTGATGGCAAGGCTTTGTATTCAACAAGAAATCGCAAATTTTGTTCATTCACTTAGTCTATATGTATGCATATATAATAGTTGCACTCCAGAAAAGCGCCTATTAAGAATAATGCCAAAGGAATCTTTCAGTTCATGGGACTGTGACTAGTAGCCAGAGCTCAGCATTTGGTTTACTCCATACATAGTACCTTCCTCCGATCTAAAGAGGTTAAATTTGTCTTCGTACACCAAAGTGACGGTCTTCCGTTACGGTTGGATGGTTAATTACTGGCTATGTGATCATGGAAATCAGGATCCTTGAGGATTCTTTGCATGATATCCAGATTTTTTGCTAAGAAGTTTTATAATTAATGGTCTGCATCTGCATTTCCGGGTATCACTGTTTCTTAGACATTTTATTATGAGCCAACCGCTTTCTGTAAAAAAAGAATAATTTTTTTGATTGTTTAATTTAAAAAATGTACATACATATGTACCAAATCAGTTAGAAACGTTTTTGGAACAAAATAAAATTCTTAATTTCATTTTAATGCATAGATCTCACTTCATTTAAATAAGTTACTTGCCTTTTCCTGCAATATAGGAACAGTTATTTATAATACCTTTTAATAAAAGTTGATTGTCGTCGATTGATAACAATAAGTGCAATACAAAGCTATCAGAATTCTTGAACTTTTTGGAGCTATTATCGCACACCAAAACACTTTTCGGTTTCTCCATTAATTTCGTAAAAAGAAATCTTATCTAATATATTCACAGGAATTTTCGAACCAAGTATTAATCGAATCTCTCAACTCTCGTACATAAAAATGATCTTTTTGGCCATCAATTAGCATACGTTTGCCTTTCAGAAGTACATTAAGTGGATTATTCTGCAAAGAAGATCCATTAAATTCTTTTTTTTTTTTTTTGTTTTTTTGTTTTGAAAAGGCCTTCGGTGATAACTGTTAGTCACGAGGAACTTCCTGATTGGTACAAATTATTCAAAGAGGGTCGAGAACGCGTTGAGGACGAACCACGTCCATGACGGCCATCAACGTGAATAAACTGAAGGAAATGGTGCTTAAGAACCAACGACTAACAGTCAAATATCTTATTGGCATCGTTGGAATATCGAAAGGGTCAGTAAAATCCATCATCCATTGAAAGATCATTTGGGCGAAAAACCACGTCAAACCAGATCAAAAATCAATCAGTTTTCTTCTATTATCGAGACGTGGTGCACTCCGAATTTATTTGCGCGAAGCTATTAGTCAGCCTGAAAATCCAACGTAAAATAACTCTCTTCAACAGGAGCTACTTCGGACTGAGGCAATTGAGAAGTAAAGTCCTCTCTCGAAGAACAATGTTCATATTCTACAATTCACTCATCATCCCCGTTTTGCTATATGGTGCAGAGGCATGGACGATAACAAAATTTCGAGAGAAATTGGCAACGGCGAAAACCGCAGTCGATGGAACTGAACTGTAAGATATGTACGACGTTATTGTCATGGTCTAGCGAATTAAGAGACATCAACTACCCTGGATAGTTCATGTCGTCCAAATGGATAGAAACAATCCAGCTCTGAGAGTATTCGTCGCAGTACCTGCTGGGGGAAGCAAAGGAAGAGGAAGACCTCCAGTACAACGAAAATAAAGGTGATCAGCGCGCTGTTGTAAGTCTACTACAACCGCATAAGCAGTGTTAACGTCAATAAAGAAGAAGAAAAACAAAAATTTTATCTAAACACTCTTAACATAGCCTCACGCTATCCCTCCACATAACGTTTTTCGTACTTTTTTTCGCAAGATTTTTTGTCTGCTCTGTTGCTATCTTCTCCATCAATAAACATATATAAAGATCAATATATGCGCAATATTATGGTACTTTCTTTTTATTTCATGTAATTTCTGGAAAATAATTAATTTAATTTTATTACAATCTTCATTAACAGTTTCAAATTATGGGTATCTCCATGTTATCGCACGTTCGATGCTATTTGTTTTGGGCAGCAGGATCAATTACTAAACTGCTGTGCCACTAATTTACTACTCAAACCAAAAGCGAATTGCACAGAACGACACATACGCGCCTTTTCGATAAACACGAAAGAGGCACCTAGGCGTGTGACGCAAGCTGCCCATGCCCAGTTGATGAGCCGCGCACTACCCAATTTGTACCAGCCACTTATATTGAGCATTGCAACATTTCAAACGCTTCGGTGAGCGGCTGCGCTTGCGCGTGTCCACACTTGAAGCCGTATCGCGATTTTATATAGAAGTGGAAATATCCAACAGCTGACCACGTCGCCAGCAATGAAGAAGCAACAAACTAAAAACTAATTTTGCGCGAGCGTGTTAGCCACTTTAACCGCATGCCACTAAATTTATAAACATATGTATGTGCATATCAATTTATATATACCTGTTTGTATGTATGTGTATGCTTATCAGTAACTGCTTCGAAAAAGACATTCAAGTCAATAAGTTCCAAAACAAAACTAGCTACTATACTAGCCCAAAGCCGACTACGTCAATATGGATCTTTTTGATTTCAAAAGTTTCGACATTTTTTTTTTTTTCAGAAAACGTATAGCTCCTTTCGAAGTGTTAATAAATGAGACCAAGCAATACGGTCATAATGAGTTCACCTCCGGTGATACCTTTTTTCTTCTACTGCTTGCATGCTATGTACGAAAAAATAAGCTCCAATGGTGATACAAAACGATCAAATATTCACTTCTGGCTGAAGCTATGCGGTTTCGTGGAGTTTGATTGGGATTTTCAAAAGCGATCTGTTCGTAAAGATATTATATGCACAAATATCTTCTGGCAGATCTTGCGAAAAAGCAAAACAGTAGCGAGGAACTTATTTGACAATATGTGAACGCCAGCGTTGACTCATGTCTGTTGGGTGGCTCTTGGGTTGTACACTCTTGGCGATCTTTGTTATTCGGTTGGCTTTGCTGAAAGTGCATTTTAATAGCACCGATGCGCAGCCAACCTGTGGCACTGATGCGTTGCCGATCCGCTTTAACACGACATGCCGCGAACAACACCATGCCTCATCGCCATACAAAATCTTCGGTGTAACCACATCGGGCACATCGCTACACACGCTTCAGACGTAAGCTGTTGCGTAAATATACTCAAGCATTTAACGGTAAATGAACTTTTTTGTTTTCTACTTATTTATAAATTTTTTCATTATTCCTCATTTTTTGCCGCATTTTCACACTTATCCACTAAATACTTGTTTGGGTGTCTGCTGGCGAAAATTTCCATTTTCTTCTCCAGCTACAACGGATTTAGTGTTGTGGCCCCGTTGTACCGATGTCGCATTTAAGAGATGAGATATTTTTTATGGTTTATTATTGTTGCTGAGGATGGTGATGAAGGCGTCTTGGTATTTGTGTTCATCAGTTCAATTATTATATAATTGAATGTAGGCACATGCGGTTGTGTGACGTGATGAGGAAGCAGATTTATCTTTTCTTTGCAGTAAATTGAACCGGGTTTCAATACAAACTGTTAGATCTTGAATCATTGGAGTGTCGAGCAATCACATAATTACAAGATTTGGAAATGAAGAATTTTTAGTTTCATATTACAGATTTTTTCCAATTTTTTCTAGGGTAATAATTTTTCAAAAAAAGCTTTGTTTGCATTACCCTCATAATTAATGTAGAAACCCACTTAACCATTGGAAGGTTTCGAAAAAGGCCCAAAAATAACAATACCGTTCGACGTTCGAAGCGCTCGGAGTGCACACCTCAAACTTTAAACGCGTTTTTCTCAAAACACACTTTTTTAAACTGGCGGACATGATTCCGGTCGAACTAGCCAACCGATTTGCTTAATTTTTATTTAATGTTCACAAAACTCTTGGCCATCGTCCCTACTAGGTTCATAACTTTTTATAACTTATTGACAAGATTTATATAAAAAAAAACTTTGGGTAAAATTAAAAAAAAATCTTTATTAAAAAAATTCTCTTGTAGAATAAAAATTTCTATGAAAAAAAAAATTGTCAAAAGAACAGGCCAGATTACCCTACTGACCACTTAAAATAAAAACCGGCAACGAAAGTTATTGCCTATAACATAAAGTGATGTGTGAGATCTAGTATTATTGGAATTTTAAATGAAAAATTTTTAGTGTTTAGTCCACTGTCTTATCGGTTCCTTAGTCTCCTATGTCTGGATCCATGTTTCGTTAGAACTATTAGCCCGATTCGATTGAAATATTACCAGTAACCGCCAAAAACAGTGTACGAGTATTCTTCATCTTCTTTACAGCCGATTTTACAACAGCGAGCTAGTCGTTCTTCCCTTTCGCTGGAGATTCCAAATATAACCACCTCCTTCTCTACTTGGTGTTTCCAACGGAGTGGTGGTTGTCCTTTTCCTCTGCTTCCCCGGCGGGTACTGCGTCGAATACTTCCAGAGCTGGAGTGTTTCCATCCATTCGGACGACATGACCTAGCCTGTCTCTTAATTCGCAGAATCATGTCAATGTCGCCGTAGGTCGCGTACAGTTCATTTCATCTCTCGGAAACGTAACGTCGACTCATCAGATGTTATCATCGTCTAGTGTGGCGTTTTTCGACGAGAAAGGACTTTGCTTCCCAATTGCCAAAGTAGCTCCTGCTGGCAAGACTTATTCTGCGCTGGAGTTCGAGGCTGACATTGTTGTTGGTATCAATAGTAGTTCCAAGACAAACAAGTGAACGCGAGTGTTTATTTGATGACAGCAGATATTACGTTTTGCCCTCCTTCTCTCTCGTTTACTTCCTTTCTTTATCTAGTCTGGAAAAAGTAGAAAGAAGCAGTGTAGAAATTTACGCAAGTGAGGAAAGCTCTCTGAGCGCCATTCACTTGTGGGTGGTCATAAACGATTCTTTTACATATGGCTCAAGCAGCTCACGACTTCCTATTTTAGACCAAATATTCTCTGGGTTGCCAAAAAAAAACATCCGTTTGAAGCCGAGCTAAAATGAGAAGGCGAAAGGCGCCTGTGACTCGCCACGTAAAAGACACTACCAATGAAAAGAAAAGTTGTGTATTACACTATAGTAAATATCTCTTGAGACGGACAATAAATTACAATACACAATTAACAAAATACAATTACAATGAATTTCAGAATAGTCCGAAAAGTTACTAAACTCGCGTCTAAAATTTGTAATCTCATAAAAAATGTTCTGCAATGCAAGACGGTGTTCAAAGGGGACTTTTATTTTTTTCGACTTTTTATCGACCAAAAACCCTATATTTATGGAATTATTTCAACTCTGTAACGAGAGTATAAAAAAATAAATTAAAATTTATATGAGTTCTCACCATTTCTTTACTCGAATTAAGAGATTGCTTATATCGAAATTAGTAAAGCTTTTATATTTCGGAGCCATATTGGATGGCAACCCCCTAAGCAGTATTCATTCTTCAATAATGAAAGCATTTATACTTTTAGTGAATGGCATACAAATTCACACATTGTTACACTTTGAAATACATAATACAAATTTAAAAAAAATGAAGACTTTTTAGGCACATACTTGGTCTTTGAAAAGTCTTCACAAAATCTTCTACTTACACCCACTTCGCTGGTTTGCATTCATTACATCATCATTTTGGATTTAAAACCAACAACAACTAGCACTCATTTAAAAGTGTAGTGTTTGAGAAGAACAGAAAACATGTTGAAAACACTTGAAAACCATAAAGTCATAAAGCACTAAACTCATAAAGTTATGGCACGTTATGTTGCATAAAAAATTTTCGGAATGAAACAACGGAGATGAGTTGAAGAAGAAGGCATTAGAAGTAGTGTAGTCGGCAAGCAAAGCGGTTGAACCACAGCCACGGAATATTGAGGAAGCTTAAGAATTCTAACAAAAACATCGCTCGCTTTGGCACAGTTTCATCAGTCGCTTCGTTAACAATAAATCAGCGTATTAATTTATGAGGTGTACGAAATGCCTTGTGAATCTACTAATTATGCAATTAATTTTAGCAACTACATAAAGAGATGTAAGACTTAAGCATCGCGGTAGTTGTTATGCATTATTCACAATCAATCCCGCAATCTTATTTTTTTACGACTCTTCATTGTATTTAATGGCTAATTATTTAATTAACAGCTGATATGCATAATGGGCTGCATGCACTTTAATAGACCTGAAACATTTGATATTTTTATACTCTCGCAACATGTTGCGCAGAGTATAATAGTTTTGTTTCGCCATAGATTGTTTGTGTAACGTATATCGAATTTTGCAGGATGATGAGAGGTCATGTAATATATTGATACGCATGCTCCTAGGCAAGATGCATTCAATCCGCATAGTTGCAGGTCACCAAAACGTCCTCGTTGCCCAAACTAAAGTCAAGTTTGCATTATTTCAGGATGGCATTCCGTTTGTCTCATTGAGAGATTTACATCTGCGCACTTGTGTCCAGCGAATTTCTGGATAATCCCTTAGTTTGGTTCACTCTTCAACATGACGCTGATTAAATAGTCCGCGTTTATTGGGTCAATCTGGTTGTTGTTGTAACGGCAGAAATTCTGCCGAGTTGACAGTCCTTGGCCGGATAAAAATCCGGGTCCGTTCCGGTTTTCGTAGACCCGACTGTCGTGGGAACGGGGGACAACCAGGTCTACTACGGCGTTGAGGTCTCGTTGTCATCGCACAAATTCAAAGAAAGCGTCCTTCTGTCACGTCGTTATATAGGCAGAATCTTCAATTTTTTTATTCCGTGGTATTTTTGAAGTATCGGTGGCCAGTTAATAGCTGGGTTGTGTAAATTCGACTTCTCCGAATTTATAGCTTGTCCATGAGTTTAGGTTTTTTATATGTCTGGTCGTCCATCTATCGCGACTCTCATTCTCCATCATTTTCTTGAACACCCACAAAATTTTCCTTTTGTATGTCAGACGATCAATTGTGGCATTACCGCTTATTACTAACATTGCACCTAACAAAGTTCGATAAGCTGATGCAACAGTAGCCGGTGTGGTGTACTCTGGCCACTACCTTACGCCGGTTTTTCTGTTTGAGCTCATCTGTTCCGATCCCAGCTCCGTATAATAAGACGCTAATTGTTGTTGACATTTCTTGGCTGGGCCTCCTATATTGGATAAGAACATCCGTAGTCGTTTGCATATCACAGCTCTGAAGCAGTCGGGGATTTTAAACCATTTTTCGAAAGCTTCGATCATATCCACACATCTAGCGCTGTTGAAGGCGTATCGGACATTTTAAGTGGCCAGCAACCCTATTCATTTGTATTTATGCCATCTACCTCTGCGGCTTCTACAGTTTCAATGAGTAGTTTGTGGCTCCTAGAGTTGATTTGCCTTGTCTAAAATCGTGTTGTCTATGGGAGAGCCCTCCAGCTTTGTTGGTGGCCGTTTCGAGGCTGGATTTAAGTAGGCTTTCATAGGTCGGCATGCTGATAACAAGTTGGGATCTCATTTTCGCTTACTGATTAACACCAGCCATGGTTTTTCCAGGGTTCAGGGAATATCCCGGCTTCGAGTCAGTACTGCCTCCAGATATTGGACCAGATAATTTTAAATTATAAAATGGAACCGGGTAGCCTCCGGTATATAATATAATGACATTCACTTCATTTCTTACTTTATTCCGCACTTATACAGTAGTGGCGCCGATATCATAATAGCTTTAATTAATCTCGATAGCTTTCAGTTAATGACAAGCCTTTCTAAAAATTGTTGCCAAACCAAGACTAGTAATATTCTCGTATATAATACCATTATCACCTTTATCAAATACGGACAAGTCGATTTTCGATTTTTACTAAGTCCCCAAGTGAGGCAACAGCTGTGAGACATTCCAGAAATTTGGAAAGCAAATAGCCAAAAGCAATCAGGAAGCATTTTTCAGCGCCATTACGCACTCGCCGCTGCAGCAAGCATTGTAAACGGCGATCCATATTCAAATACGCATATAATGACTACGCCACCAACAAGCCACAATTTAACAGAAGAAATAATTTCAATTGGAATTGGTTGAAAATTGCCGCCGGGAGAAAGCCAAATGCCGATACAAATAATCACACAACTGTTTGGATACAAATGCATTTGTGCCGAGAGAAATTGACCGCCGTTGGGGTAAAAAAAAAAACATGAGCAAATCACGAAACTTACTAATAAGGGATAAGGAAGCAATGCTGATGTGCTTTGTGCTTCTGCTGCCGTTGTTTCGATCTTTCACTTGCCGTTAGAGATGCTGCAAGTCAAATGCAAGAAAGTGTGTTTGTTTTTTGCTCCCGTTGGACGGGACGACAGCCGCACTTAGCTCACAATGACATAATTTTCTCATGTCTTCGCGATTTAAGTGGGACAAGTGACTTCCTACCTTTGCAGTACTTCATGGTGCATAAGCTTTATATGAGCTTTGTGTTTTCGAATGAGAATGTCGTGAATTCAAGCTTGCAATAAGCTAGTTGGAGGCAGTTGTTTACTAATCACGAAGGTAAATACTATGCTAGAAATAATTTCTTTAAAGTCATGTGCATCTAAATAAACAAGGAATTTCCTTACACGATATGTATCTCCTTTTATGCAGGCGTGTAAATCAAGTCTTCTTTTTCTGCTACGAGGGTGGTCCAATAAGTACCCAAAAACAAAGATACTATATAAAGTATACAAGGTTTTCTCTTAAATTATACGCTTGACTCATCGATTCTGCAATTCTTTAACTCGACGTTTCTGGAGATCTTCAACGTAGGCAACCTTAGGGATGATAACCTACTCATTCGATTCCAATTTCTGCTTAGCGAGTAACATTTTCTAGTTGAGAAATCAAAACAAAGTAGTACGGAGCCGAACTAATGCAGTACAGTGGATGGGAACCCAATAAGTAAAGTAGCTTAGTTCGAACAATTTGACCGTAGTGATGAAGAGCCTTAGGTGTGATCTAATGCGGGAATATTGTAGAAGGCTAATATTTTGCTTCGAAATTTTTTCATTTATTTCGTCATTTTAATGACGTCGAATCAGAGCTCTTTGACACGTTTGCACTAATCGATGCAGATTAGACCTTGTAAAGTGCAGAAAACGGTCGAGTATCGGATGGTGAAGCCAAGTCATTATCGGACGGTGCTCGTACGAATTCGTTTCCCACAGCGCTTCACAAGAGCCGCCGTTAGGAAAAAGAGAAAATCAATTCAAAATTTTCACAAGTAATTATTTCTTCTGTCTGGCAGCAATATGTTGCCAACGTTACAGTTGACTGACAGCAGACAACAATTGTTATATACTTACATACATACATATATACAAGTACATATTTGATACCAGTGCCACACAAAAGCAGGCACATCACATATTCCCACAAACATTCATCTGCAAACCAGTGAATAAAAAGTTGCAAAAAATGTTTCTGTTTTGTCTTGTCTTCCCATTGATTATACATTTCACTTGTTGCTGATGTGGGGGAGTAACGGCAAACGTCGCCGCAGCAATGCTAAGCAAAGACAAGTGAGTAATTGCTACAATGGACTCCAAAAGAGTAATAGTATGTTTCAAAATAGTAATTAGTGAAATGAAAAAAAACACATTGTCTTGTCTGCACAGACGTCAGTGATCTCAACGCGAATCGCGCAGTTATAGTTTGGATAAGAAATACCAAAAGCCGACATACCAACACCAGTGGTGGCACGCCAATCAAATGATTTGATTGATATATTTGTATAACTGAAGTGATTTCAAAGCTTGCGCAATGATTTGTGGAACAAGGTAATTCCACTTTTATGGGAGATGGATATTAATAAAAAACGACTTTGGAGACATTCGAAAGGTATAAATACTTATGAGGTTTGAAAGAATGTCACATGTGCTGATGTCACAATCGCAAATGAACTCTCGGCCTCTATGAGATATTTTATATATCTCTTTCATGAGAAACAATTTATAAAATATATTATCACGCTGTCTTTTTGGCTGTACTTAAGATGTTAAAGTTGAGAAATTTTTAGGGCACCAAAGCACATGTATCACAATATTGTCTCGTCTGTATACCTTCTATACAATATATTTAAATATTTAAAATTGTCTAAGTTTAAAGATAACCCAATAGTCATAAAGGGTACATACGATAAAAAAAATGCCGTACTTGCTTTGCGAGCAATCTCGATGAGTCTCTCCGCGTTTTTTTTTTTGTTTAGACAAATGTTTTTCGCGCTCCAGAAATTTTTGACGGAATGAAAAATTCTGACAATTCTTAGTAAAGCAATGTTACTAGCAGGACTCATGAAACGCACTGGGGTATTGCGTTGAATACTTTCAGAGCTGGAGAGTTTTCATCGATTCGGACGACATGACCTTTCCAGCATAGCCGCTGTCCCTTAATTCGCTGAGCTGTTGTCGTCTATCTCGTACAGCTCATCGTTCCATCGAATGCGATATTCGCCGTTGTAAATGCGCAAAGGACCATAAATCTTTCGCAGAACTCGTCGACTCATTACATGTTGTCATCGTCCATGGATAGCAGACCGAAAATAATGGATCACTATTATATATTGAAATTGCTTACTCAGTCCGAAGTAGAACTTTTTGTCAAGAGTTATTAATACTGGTTCTAAGAAAACGAAATTATCTACGACTTCGAAGTTATGTCTCTCAACAGTGACATAGGAATCTAGTCATGGGAGCCATACTGATAAGGTCTAATCAGTTTGTTGGCGGTGGACTTTAAGTCAATGTTAAGACCTCGAAACACCGGAGACGTGGCTTTTTGTTCCAGAGACTGCCAGGAAGTTTGATGAATTTTCTTACGCTGGAATCTTATACTGCAGATAGCCATATTTCGGGCCGAGGCGAAGTCGATCAGCCTCAATACATTTGGGAATATTTTGTCGTGGAAGCTGAATTTACCGACCGCTGTGTCAAAGTTACCTTCTTTGGAAACGTAGGGGTTAAAGTCGTCAAGCATGATTTTCACATCGTGGGGAGGCCAGCTCTCATAAGTGCGCTTCAAGCGCTCATACACCGCATCTTTGGTCACTTCGTCCTTCTCTTCCATAATAGCGTGGGTGCAAATCAACGATATGTTGAAGAACTTCGCTTTGATGCGGATTGTGGCTAGATGTTCATTCACCGGGGTGAATGACAGTACTCGGCGACGGAGTCTCTCTCTCACCACGAATCCCACACCAAACTTGCGGTCCTCTATATGGCCACTATAGTAAATGCCAAAAGAACCTACTCGCCTCAATCCTTATCCAGTAAATCGCATTTCTTGAACGGCGGTGATATCAGCCTTCACTCTGACGGGTACATCAACCAGCTGTGCAGCAGTACCACCCCAATTAAGGGACCGGACTTTCCAGGTCCATGACCTCAAATCGAAAGCCTTAATTCGTTTACCATGGTCGTCATCAAAAGGGAGGTCTCTCATCCGAGGCTGTTTAAACTTTTTCATCAGGTCGCTTTTACTTGGCGGGTCCCAAACCCAACTAAAAACCCTGGGGAGAGGATGTTTTGACTTCTCACTTTAGCTTGGCTTCAAACGGATGTTTTTTGGCTACCCCTCTAATACAAGAAGTCGTAAGTGAATGACGCTCAGAAAACTTTCCTCACTAAAGTAGACTTCTACACATTAATCCATACCACATCGTCAGTTACAGATAACATGATTCCTATTAGTATTACTGCTAAAACAGAAACATCGCAAATTGATAATTGAGACGTCACATTGACGATGAAACAGTCAAATTGAACAGCTTGAAGAACCCTTTTCTAAATGGAATCCTACAAATAATACTTTACACTAAGAATTTTTATGATGAACAACTTTCTACAGAAAGCTCCATCATCATCAACTACTATAGAGTCGGCAAACCCAGGTTCAAATAAAGAAAATGAAAATTACCATGCCATAATGTCAACACTCGCACCATTTCTAAAGAAGAAAGCTAAAAAACGTAGGAATGAGGTTTTCTATGAAAGCGAAATTTATTACTTTAAGTCCTTATACACAAGAATAGGGAGAAAAAAAACTGATTTAAACAAAAAAAAACAAGAAGAAAAATCTTCAACGTAAATGATCACAATATTTTTTTGTCAAATTATTAACTAATTTTAAAGTTAATGCTACCATACATACTATATGTAAACAGTACAGTAAAAATTACTAATTGTAAAGACAACCGTACTAAAAGTATGAAAAAAATTGCTAAATTATTGCTGTGACTGCATCTAATTGTGAACTATATAAGATAGGTATAGTAAAGTATAGTATATGTAAAGGTGTGGAAGCAAAACTATTTGGAAATTTTGACAACAAAGAAAACTAATTGGGGACCCAGTGAGCTTTCGTTATGCTTCAGGTGGTTTACAGTAAAAAAATATGCATAAAATCAGTTCAGATTTCTGCGTTGTTCAGCTGGTGTATTTTTCGCCGCGCTAACGAGCTGCCTAGCAGGTTACCTTGAAAGAGCAGCGGGCCACTGAAAGCAGTCGAAAGGCCAAATGCCACGTAAGTTTACTTTTATAAATGGCCTACGAATGGGCAAAAGTAAAAATAAATACATTTTTCTATGAATTCACTTAGATACGTTCATGCAATGTACTGCAGCCCTGCTGTGGAAAAGGTCACAAACTCAACATAAAAACGAAAAGTTGTATGCGCTGTTCGAAAAGCAACAAACCCAAAGCGCACACCACACCGCATTATTCGCCAACATTTTTTATTACCTTTTTTCTAATGTCTTTACCTACTTCGCATTTACAATTTGTATACATTTTTCCGCTTTTTGCACACCACTTTACTTCGCCTGCCAGGCAACTAAGAAATGTTGCAATCAAACAGGCCAAGCAGAACTCAACTTGCAACTGGTTGTTGAGCATGCCACACAATAACCCATTTTGTCGCTATGTGCACGCGCCAGTTCCACCGTGGGACATGCTGCTCCGCCGACTCATCCCACCACCAACATGAATAGCTTTTGATATTTGGATAATGTGTCCTGACATTTACTTGCCTCGTGAAGCAACCGAATCTCTGGCGACAACGACACAACCGCAAAAGAAATCGGCAAGTAAACACGCGAGAAAGAAATAAATGACTCTAAAGCCAGCAAATGATGGTGCAGTGAATAAAACTATTTAGCTTTGTGGCTGGCAGTTGTGCGCATGCGCGGCGAACAACGCAACAGAACCGAAAATTGATACAATCAAACGAAAATTGGTAAAGAGGCGCCTTTACTCGTAGTATTTGCTGCTTCTGCCGTGAATGCAGTTACCATCGTCGGTGTGTGGACCTGCTGCTGTTGATCACCAGCACCATCAATACTGGATTGAGCCACAATGTGTATAATGGCATTGCTTTATTGGAAAATCGCGCCCTTTCACGTTTTCTTTGAGCCCGCGAAATACAGCTTTTTCGATTAGGGATGGGTCGAGCGCGCAGGCGAATGCAAAGCAAATTCGATTTCATGGAATTAATGTTCAGAATGACATTTTACTGGCAACGGCGTTTTTAGATTCCACCATTAGGCATTGTGGGAATGGGCTGAAATAAGGCTGGTGATGCCTGAAAGCAATTTTAGTACCATTATACAATGTATAAAGTCTTAGAATTCTTATATGTAGAAAGCATTTACTAAAACGAAAAATTGATTGTGCAAGAAAAGTCCGTATGCTCGCTGTAAACTCACTATTAAGGTTCACGCGATAAAACTATTTTTTTATACTTTTCGCTGTAAACTGCACTATATACTGGGAAGAATGGACCAATGGTCTTGTGAACGATATTTCAAATACCGAAATCTATTTATATTTTTTTATTTGAACTCTTTTGTGGACGACGATTTTCATATCGCTTAGAGATACCGAAAACTGATAAAAAAAACATGCAGCCTAAGTGGCTGTGTTTTAAAATATTTAACACACTTCTTAATAATTGACCCATATAAAATTATGATGAAAAGATGATGAGTGCTTGTATATACAAATGCGTTTTCTACAAGAGATCTCCAATTCATTTTCTTTACAAACGTTTATACCTTTGTTTATTCTAAAATTTTCAAATCAGTTCGAAAATACTATTGCCATTGTTTAGTTCTGTATTTCATCCACAATACGCCATTTGAATCATGTAAATATTGTTTCTCGTTTGGTTTTTACAAGCATTTTTCCGAACCCTTGTAAAACTGTAAAATTCGGTACTTTCTCACAATTCTGTTCGATTTTAATAACCGAAATGTTAGTATCGATTAAATAAACCAATTTTTATTTGTCAAAAATTATAATTCAGAGTTGCTGCCGAAGGAAATAATAATCCAACTGTACAAATTTAAGTATGACTTGACCTTGGCTTCAATGAAGCCCGCCCTTTCGGGGGTTATGTCTTCATTGTCACTAGATTTATTTCTGGCATCCCACACTAAAAAGTTGTGAGGGCCTGTCTCGGGGGGATACCAAACTAATTCGAGGACTAACTCAAGCAATTCTTTAATAATGTTTATCGATTCACCTGCTTCAAATATCCCAATAAGGCTATTATAATAATCCACGACTTTTTTCAAGGACAGTCGATAAAAATTATACTCACCTAAAAAACCGGTTTCAAACACTGACCATAATCATCAATTGATCACCATTGATTTTGAGCCTCCATATTATTTCACATCTGCAGGAGTCATAGAGGATTCCAAAGAAGCATTTAAGGAACACCTGGCGCATACTTCCGGTAAAGCAAACAAAATATATAAAGCTCTATCAAGAATGATGGGTTCAATTATATTGTATACAACACCAATATGGATACAGGTACTAGATTTATAAATATGCAAAGGCGCACTGCTATCGGAGTAACAAATACTTTCCGAACAATTTCAAATGACGCAGTTGAAGTTCTAGGTAGTATGCCGCCCACTGACATCCAGAGAGACGAATTCGCGCAATTAGACTAGCTATTAGAGCTGTCTGTTGGCGTAAAAAATAGGAGAGAACCTAAAGCATCACAATTTGGAAACAACGCTAACATGGGGACGGACAACTGTCCGACGAGTACCGAGTGCATAGAAAAGTCTGAGCTCAGATTTTTTCAATGCCCTCGTTTTTCAAATGGAAAAAGTCAAAAACTTCACTTAGTGAAGTACTTAGTTAGTTTTTCGACAGCACTCATGTGTCAGTCCTCTGGTATATATACATATACTGTACATTAGGCGTCAGTCAGTCTGTATAATAGATGAGTCTTTCTCTCTCCCATGAAGTAATACTTAATCCGGTGCGGTGAATCGTCTGGATCATAGTAGGCGGACAAAAGTCAATGTGAACAATCAAATAATTGACAGTACTCTGATTATAATAACCCTTGATATCACAATTTTAAGTAAGAATTGCGCAAAATATTCTAATACAGTAAACTAATACAAGTTAAATCGAAGTGATACGAGACGGTGTTATCATTTTTATGGCTCCAGTTTAAATAATAAATACAAAATAAATAGTGATTTAACAAGGCTGACAGAGAAAAACACGACTCTTGATGAAATAGACTTTGCTTTAGAAGGTATGTATGTATATTTTATGCAGTTTAATATTTGGTTTGCGTTTAGCTAATCGTTGTACGGGATTTTGAGAACTCATAAAAAATGTTTGTATTCCCTTTAAGTATTTTCAAGCTTTTAACGTATGCTAATTTTTTTATCCACATGTATCCAGGCTAATGTTGGAATATTGTATAACGGCAACCTTAAGCTATACAATGACCTTTGGTCCAATACCACATCAAAACGGGAGTTATTTGAAGAATGGCGAAAAAATAAATTAGAACGAAATTCCCGGTTAGTGGATTATATTTTGAGAAGATTTAGTAGCATAGATGTAACGTCTGACACACAGAAAGATATACAGTTAAAAATTTCGAGTGCTTCATAAAAATTTTCAAAAAATGGACTGAAGCGAATATGATGTTTGAACGTTTTTTAAACAAAAATCGCAGTTGGTGAGAAAGAGCAAATTACACTTTCACCTACGAATGGAACATCCCTGTCCTACCTCATCAACTGGAAGCAATTGACCTTAAGGTAGGCAACAAAAAAAAAATGTTTGAAGAGTCTTCTTTTAAAATGGAGAAACGGAGGGTTGAAGACTTACTAGAATTGCGAAGTGCCATTGCGTTGGCCGCAGCCGCTGAAGTAGCAAATCGCTTGGAGGGTAATAGAAACATAGCTACTTCGATTAGCGAAAGTTTGAAATCTACAGAAAATAACAAGTCAGGTAATACTACATGCCAAGGCAGGCAATTGACAAATGATGAGGCATTAGCTTATAATATGGATTCTAAGTGCACAAGTTACTCGTATAAACATCCTCTTTTAGTTTTTATACTCTCGCAACAAAATTGCTAAAGAGAGTATTATAGTTTTATTCACATAACGGTTGTTTGTAAGTCCTAAAACTAAAAGAGTCAGATATAGGGTTATATATA
>NW_017537101.1:1438149-1497617 GCF_001853355.1 Bactrocera latifrons | reverse complement strand
AATATTTTCTTAACACCCTGATGACATGTACCAAATATGGGTGAAATCGGTTCACAGCCACGCCTGAAATCTCGATTATCACTTTATCATGCGACTTATCCCTGCCTTACTTGTTTTATTTGTTTTTTATTTTTGGTAAAACATAATCTTTTACTAACAATGGCAGACAGAAAAGTATGTAATGCTTTGACTGGTACACTTTCTTCACAAAAATGTTACATCTGTGGTGCTACTCCCAAACTGATGAATGGCGAATTAAAAGACGTAGTGATTAAAAAAGAGCATTGCAGTTTCGGTTTGTCTACTTTACACGTCTGAATTCGTTCCTTTGAATGTGCTTATGTATGTTACACATTTGTTATCGTTTGGACATAAAACAAGTGTCAAGCTAAAAGCGACATAGAAATGGCTAGTGTAAAATAGCATTCGAAAGAAGTAAGACAAACGTTTTCATACCAGATGAGACTTGTAGTAGACAAACCGAAACCTGGATATGAGTACTCCAATGATGGAAATACGGCCCGCAGGTTCTTTACGAATCCGGAACTTTTAGCATTTTATTAAGAACGCTATCTTCCGGCTACGATATTAATTGCAATAATTTTGAAAATCTTTGTTCCAAACCTTTATCACCTATTATTGYTATTGTAATTTTCTCTATTTTATACGTTCAATTAAATATATTTTTAATTAATCAACACGCCCAAAATAATTAAATTTCAAACTAAAACTTTTTGTCCCCCCGTGGTAGCGATATGAGTTGGGAGTAGGTTAGGTTCAGCGGATCAAAGTTCCGCACGCCGTGTTTCGATGCTTCCTCCTACTAAAAAAAAAAGACAATATTTAGTGACCTATGGATATGTCCAACATGATCCTATGATATAGTTTTAACTTTTGAATGCTTCTGTCCCTTAACAGCTTAGTTCGGACGCCCCCGGGGTTCATAGGTATCCGTTAATCAAATGACCTCATATAATCTTACTTTTTTGTCTCATTGCATTATTAGTACCCAACCGATGGATTTTTTGAATACCCATATACAACTTGTTACACTGTGATAGAAATAAAAACGTACAACAAAAGAAATAGTTTCCGAAAATCTATTAGCCAGAACGCGAAAATTAAGCAAGACCTCAAGGACACATATTCGTTTTCTTATTGCAAATTGGCCATTGTAGAAACCCATCCGCAACAAAAGTGCAACCACACATAAATATTTAAATATAACGGCACACATTCTCATTTGAATGCCACTTTTATTTAGGTGAACCGATTGCCTAACGAAAATTAAAAAAAAAAACCGCTGAAAACACTAATCGAAAAACTTTGCCAAAAACATTTAAGTTGCCATAAAAATAAATAAACCTCATTTGCATGCACAGGTCTATATATATAATATATACGTACATAGCTAGGTCTGTGCGCTTGCATTTTTCAGCTGAACTGTGAGGAAAAATGAGCCGACGTTCACTACAAGTGTTGCATGAAATGCTGAGCTTACTAAGCTTAAGCTGGAAATTATACAAATAACAACAGCAAACTAACAAGTAAGTGCCGTTTCATATGCCGATTTCAAGACGACAATGGCGACAAAAACAATGGACGTTCGCTGCACAAACAGAAAACAAAAACATTCGGGGTTCGATTTGCAATAAAAAAACCAAAAAATACAACGGGAATTTCGGTCGACAATTGACATTAATATTGACTATTTCTGAGTTCATGCTGACTTATTTTTCTCATATTTATTTCGCCTGTTTTTGGTAAAGCGCTTGTAATCCGAAACAACTGTTGACAGTTGCGCTTGTGAGTGGGCAATCACAGAACCTCTCCGCAGCATGCCTCCGTACATTTATCGCTCTTTCATATGCAAATATGTGTGAGTGTATGGAGTTGCTCTTGCGACGTTCATTAACGTCCTCACCCTGAACGCCAGCTCACTTGCGCGTACGCGAACGCGAGCGGAGTACAATGAATCACCGCCAGAGGGGCAGAGAAAATGTTCGAGTCAAATACGGGAAAAAAGCAACGAAGCTTAATTGCTTTAAAGCAAAGCGAAACATTTGCACCAGTGGCAACTGATGTTTACTTCGCGACTCGTGGGTTTTATTTGAACGAAAAGGATATTTATGGCAGGCAGACATGCGAAAGAGTCATATATGCAAAAGCGTTCTGATTTCTGTGTTTCTTTTGAAAATATTTGTTGCTTCGATTTTAATTGCATTTTTGATATATTTTTGTTGGATTTGCTTCCATTCCCCCTTTTTAATTTTATGCGCCATGCTTCACAGCTTCTGTTTTGTTGTAGTATCTGTCATTGATTCGCGCATTTGAATGCTTCAACTTCTGTATCCGTTCGAAAAATTGCAAAATTACCGTTATTGCATTTTATAAATCTACATAAACAGACATTCTCTATTCGCTTGTCACTAAAGTTCTACTATTTTTTCTTTTAATAGCATTGTTGTTGCTACCGCTATGCGACTGAATCAGTTAAGGCAATCTTATGCAAATATTTATATGATTCGCTGTCGAAGCCAATACTCCACTTCATAAATATATGTTTATTTGCTAGAGTTTTTGGGTCACATTTAGGCAGCGTTGTCATTGTCAAAGATAGCGGTGTTCAATTTATGTCACGAGTTGTTTTATTCCTGACTGATTTTGACTTAGAAATAATGTTATCCCCTATTTTGAGCACCAAACCTCAGTACGAACAAGAAAATGCATTAATTTCAATCAAATATGTGCCGTATAAGCCGGTATTCCGGCAAAGCCGAACCTTGGCCATTATTTCTGCCGAAAATATTCTCATTTATTCCGACACTAGTTCTTATAATATAGGAGATCACACTTTATGGAACATTTTAGACACAAACACGAGTTTAGTTAAACAATTAGCTCCTTTTTTCAGATAACCACTTCGTACGTAGGCCTCTAATTTTTGTAAAACAAACATTTATAATACAATACATATTGACTTGTGTATATGCAAGCATGGCCAAAGATATTGTCCTATCACATGTTGTTGTCAAGCCTTCACTGTACTAATTATGTATGAAGTTGAAGAAGTCACTTATCGCGCACCATCGCATTTTCACAAAGCATTACTCAATACCCGAGACATAAAAGTAAGCGACAAAGTAAACAAACAGCAAAATAAAATATGTAATGGATTGTAAATATTATGACTATGTTTATTATAATATTTGACGGACAAATTTGTTGATAAAGTTAGTTAAAAGAAGCGAATAAAATTTATTTTTTACTTGCAAATTCAGCTTACAATTTGTTTGCTTATAAAGACCAAATAAATTATTTATTATTTACCTACCGAGCTTTATTAATGTAATTATATTCCTAAGAAACAACAGCACCGAGTGCATCAGTAAATTCGATATACCACAAGGGCTAAGAATGGACATGGACTAATTCTTGAATACACTAAGCTTGATACTCGTAAAAAAGACCAGCTCACTAAGGCGATACTAGCTTGTCCACTTTTTTACTAGTTAAGTTTGAGTTCTGCTCTCTCATTAAAACTTTTACCTGTAATGGAACATCAGATTATCATATTGAAGTTATCATAACGTACTTTGCAAGCGGAGCCCCGACTAAGCCTATTCCAGTTAAGTGACTTATTTGATATCAAAAAATAGTTGACAATTTCGCCTACTACAAGATATTGACCCCTTAAGCTGGATTTTTTCGAAGAAAACTCCGGAAACATGTCAAAAATTAAAGGCGTGTTAATTTTACAATTTGAAATTAATAATTTAATTTTTCCTTATTTAACATTATATAACAGGTGGTTCAAGTGGAATATTTTTTTTTTAAAGCATTTTTTTAAAGATCAAGCGTGAGTCGTGTCATGTGATTTTAATCAGTTTTGTTTGTCATTTCATCATGGAAAGTCTTACAATTGAACAATGTTTACAAATCATTCTACTTTATTACGAAAGTTCACGTTCTTTAAAGAATGTGTTCCGCGTCCTCCGCTCAACTTCTGGTCAAGATAGTCGGCCTAATACTGAGCGCACTTTTTTCAACACCTTCACCCATCTTGAGACACAGCATACATCTTTGGATAACATTCGGCCGAATAGACCACGTGCAGCACGCAGTGAAGCAATTATAGCAGCCGTAGCTGGGAGTATACACGAAGACCGTTAAGAGTTTATTCGGAACCGTTCGCAAACACTCGGACTATTCCAGAAGATTCTACGTTTTCGAGCCAATTTTTGTTCAGCGATGAGGCTTATTTCTGGCTCAATGGGTATGGAAACAAGCAAAATTTCCGCATTTTGGACGAAGTTGCCGTTCTAAAGAGATTCAAGAGCTGCCATTTCATTCAGAAAAAACAACGGTTTCATGTGGGTTTTGGGCCGATGGAATAATCGTTCCATATTTCATTAAAAATTATGCCGGTAAGAACGTAAACTTAAGTGGCGACAGTCATCGCACCTAAATAAACTACTATTTGATGCCTGAAATTGAAACTCGTGATCGAAGCTTGGTTTCAACAAGACAATGTCATTTCCAACACATCGCATCAATGTAAAGACTGTGTGGACAATTCAATTTCGATTCAGGCTTTGGAGCAAAACATCACGCTAGTTATTCGCCCGTTACCAGTCGCAATGCTCGAACGAGTCATTGAAAATTGGACTCAATGGATAGACCATCTGAGACGTAGTCGCGGCCAACATTTGAAAGAGATAGTCTTCAAAAAATAAATTGGAAGGAATGCTTTTTCGAATGATAAAAAGCATTCCCTAATAAACTTAAAGTTTCTGTGTTTTTTTCTTTAAAAAAAGTTTGGAACCTCGAAATGGATCCCCCGTAGCCTATTCAATTCAAACAAACTAAAAAATAAATATTTCTTTTTTATACTAATATTAATAGTGGTATAGACATATACATGACTAGTATTGAGAATGACGATAAATCAACAGCAGACAAGGTAGTCAAAACAGGCACAGCAGTATGCTATTTAAATCTAAAATAAAACAAGATAGAAAGATGTACAAACACGTGTTCAATTTTAAATTTGTACGCTCCCCAGAAAAAATAGTCTGATTCATTCCGCAACCCTGAATATTGCGATAGTTAAATTAGAATATCAATTTTCAGCCAACCAAACTCATAGTATTAAATAATTTAATTTAGTAATAGAAGAAAAAATCAAACCTTTATATTACTCTAGCATAATTCAAAAGCTCAATAAACAAGGAATAGATTATTCAACAATTAGTGAGATATTTATAACATACTCGTATTTCCTGACATAATATCTCACTAAACTAATCGTTAAATGCCGCTAGCAACCAAAGGCCCTTTGTGAATAAATTTGCATTGTTGCAATCCGAATGTCTTCATAGTAAAATAACGGTTGACGTGCGAACTAAGTATTGATTTCCTGCAATTTTCATTGCAACGAATGTGTATAATAGCACTTCAATCACAGCTGGATTCTTGGTAATTTGCAGATTACACATTTCAAACTCGAAGGCACCGTTAATTCCTCATTATCTAACTGAAATTCAAATTTTAAATATAAGATCGTTTTCAATATAATGCTGAATATATTATGATTTGTGAAACTAGTTGCACGCATTTCTTATTAAAATGGCAAATGCAATTCATTTGACCTTTTCATAATTTCATAATTGTTGCGTCCATCTTCCTTCCGTATTAATCATGTGTTGTTGTTTTTTAGAGAACAACTAGCTGATAAATTGGAACTCCTATTTCATTGCACGCAACTAAATTCTTCAATTAAAGCTTTTCCTACAATTTTTTAACAGATAGAAGAATAGGTGGCTCGCCAAAGAAAATAATCCACTGTTGCTGTTCAGTTCAACTGAAACACGCTAGACATTTTACAGAGCTTGGTATAAATTTGTATATTCGCATACAGATTGTTTTATAATTGTTCTGACGGTTCAAATTTTTTCTTTTATAAAAGTGGGAGGCATCGAAAACCGGAGTACCGAACTTTAATCCGCTCAACCTAACCTACTCTCAACTCAAGACTCCCCGACGGAACCACCAGATAAGATAATACTTCGTGGAGTGACAAGACATTTTACGTATCCTCTATGACACTAACGGACCGACGCATATTCTGCTGTAACTGTCTTAATTTAGTCACGATGGAAGTTGTCGCTTCGCGAACACATTTCCACTTATCAGTGGACCGACATCTAAGTGCAGATAAATATTATATTTGGGTCAGGTGGAATCCAGGTTTTCTAGTTATGTGCTTCCACCGTTCTTTAGTTGAGGTTTGCCACCGTTGCTGCTAAATAATTTTGCTTTTCTTTCTCTCCACTCTTTCTTTGATTTTTGGCACTGATAGTTCATATAAGCTCGTGTATTCGTCTCCCTGGATGCCTATGGGCGCCATACTAGCTGGTACATCAGCCGCATCGCTGGATGTAGTTCGGAAAGCACTTGTTACACTTATTGCTGTGAGTCTAAGCACCGCATTTATTGGTTTGGCATACACTTTTATGTCGAGTGCCTTTATCCACACAGGAGCAGCAAATTAAATTACTGATCTCATTGCTTTTGCGATTAGAAGGCGACGGGTAGAGCGCACAAAGCCTCCATTGGCCGTCATTCTTGATAAGACATTGTAAATCTTATTTGGTTTATTTGATTTATGTGCCAAGTGCTCCTTGAATTTCAGTTTGAATTCCAATATTACTCCTAAATACTTCAACTGTGGTTGGGAAGTAAAAGTACATATGTATAAAGTTATACATGAAAATTAACCAGATAAGAGTCATATTATGTATCAATTGAACGACCTTTTCATTTTATCTTCTACAATAAACAGTGCGTTGAAATTTTGTAATTGTAAAAAATACATTGTTTTGTTATAGTTACGGTTTGACTTTTATAGCTTGACATTTTTAATGGCAACTTTCAACTAAATTCCCCGCATATTCCCCAGAAAGCGATTTTCAGGTATGTTAAGGAAGTCGAATGAAATCTTATGTTGATGTCAAATGTTCACTTGATATTTTGACTTTCATTAAAGCCCAAACCTTGTTTATTGGATTGGTGGCATGTGCCTGTGGTGGCCAGTCTAAAGTAAAGCAGAGAAACGTTTATTTACATGCACCTTTCGAAGGTGTTTAGGAGTCATTTAAATAAAATGGGTGAACAATACAAAAGTTGACTCATCTGTAAATATTACATTGCTTCAGTCACTGTTAACGTTTTCCTGATACCAACTCAAACTTTTTACATTGTGTGTTTTTGAAGGAAGCAATTTGATTACAGTACTGGAGCTTTTAGTACCAGGTGAATAGACTTCACCATTTTGTATTTAGAGATGTATCTAAACTCTTTTTGAAAATAAAATTTAGCGCTTTAGCTGAGCAGTCTAAGAACACTTCTTAAAAAAGGGAACCATTAGCTTTATCCTCATTTTAAGTTATCACGTGATTTCTCTCTATTTCTCACTTGTTATCAGCGTTTACAGTTTCATATATTCCATAATCGTCACACCACCTCTGGTGTTTAGATATTTTGCAGTTTTTTTATTTCTTTTCTAGTCCCCATATACCGAATAAGCGGAAGCCGTATGCGCGTGGCAGACTTCATAAAGGTCAATTTATAAGATTTCTTAATTAGAAAAGTGAGCGCCCTTGATAATAATTTATTCCTGTGTTAAAATTGTATAAATTGGTACATACCACTTCTAGCTCCCAAAGCTTCTAGTATAAAGCTTTTGGAATTTTCGGTTGGCTCTGCATCATAAATATTGGTCCGCATATAAGACATCTTACTGAAATTAAGTTACAGTTATATGTTGAATATTCTATAGCACATTTAAGTTACTGAAACTAAGTTACAGTTATATCTTGAATATTCTATAGCTCATTTAAGTTGTCAGTTCAGATCTTCCCCTTAACTGGATATAGACGCACTAAAGTGGCTTATACTAAAGCTAAGGCCACTAATCCAAAATTCACCTCAAGTTGGCAGCCTATTTTCAACACCAGAATAAGCAATGTGACTACTTTTATAAATTTTTTGAGAGTGAAGCCTTTCTAATATATTATATGTAAGTCAGCACTTAACTCTGAATTCATATAACTTTCTATATAACAACAAAGTAGTATTACAACGAGGTAAGATATTCAATTACCGCATCTTGTTATTAAATAGATCTCTACATTTGTATAATTCCAAAAAATTTCAATTTCGATTTTACCTAATAAATTTGGGCAAATTAGTGAAACCACAATAATTCGTTCAACCGTGAAGGCCACCCGCATTGCGTAATATAGTTCTAAGTTTGAAGTGATGCATTAAATATATATGTATATATATATGTGTATATATACATTTTCAAAATCAATAAGCTTCTTACAAAATCCATTAGAAATTGATTAATTTTCATAATTTTGTCCTTGATAGACACAGCGTGCAAACACTTCCTACCTGAAATTGCGAGATACATCTCATCATGCCAATAGCAACGTCCAAATGATAGCTCCCATCTCAGAATTAAGTAATTATATTTATAAATTACTTATAGCAGTCTACAAACATCAAAACAAATTAGATAAATTACTATAAAGCAATCATAATTTCTGGGTAGCACAGTAATTTTTTCGTCAAGCGCGGGTCAAGCACCTTGTCAGCTCGCCTTTGCCACAAACGATTTGTACCCAATGCTTTGGTTTTTATGCGATGCTGAATTAAGCAATTTAATTAATTATCCTACACAAAACACCGTTTAATCTAACATCATAGCCGTCTGTGAATGTGAGTCACTAAGGCGGGGCGAACGAACTGTGCAAGCAGGTGTAAAGCTTATGAACTTTTAGATTCTTAATCTTCGGCTATTTCCTCGATATATTGTAAATATAAATTTGTAGCAACAATTAGGTACGGCAAAATTATTACGAATGCGAGCTCTTCAATAATATGCTGAACAATTTTTTGAAGCAGCAATATAATTTACCGGAACTAACACATTCATTTCCTCATATCGTGGGCGTTTGAGGCTTCTGTTGATAATTAATAAAGGCATATTAGAGACGACATAGAATGACTCAGTGGCTGATGGCTTTAATATAACGTTATATAAATCACTTAGAAGTAGTAGTAGTGAGGTAACATAAAATAAGCGAACTACCTACGAGAAGTCTAATACATAACCGTGTTCAGTGATTTTTTAAGCTTCATAACATAAAAGTTTCTTCAGTGATGTATAAAAAAAACGAAAAAGTGGGCGAAAAACCCAATTTCCAGCTTGAGACAATTTAACATTCTGAAAGGTAAATATGTCATTAATCACAGCATAAGCATAATTGTGGACTTATTGGCTCCACTTCGGTCCTAACCGTCTCATAAATAATAGTTGAATACTTTCGTTGTGAAATATACATTTTTAAGAATTTTTCAAAATTTACAGAGTTGATGCTGATTTTGAGGGGTGTCCCGAGCTATTATTCTCATATAAAAACTCGGACTCGGAGATCTTAAATTGAAAGCGCACAAAATAAAGCTTGTGCAAGAACTAAAGCCGCTCGACTCTCCCAAGCGACATCGCAAATTCTATTTGAATTTGCAGGAGAGATTCAAGAGCTACAAATTCATTCAGAAGAAACCACTTTTTGATGTGGTTTGTGGGCTGGTGGAATCATCCGTTCATATTTCTTAGGAAATGTTGCTGCTGAGAATAACAGTCAATGGCGATCATTATCGCGCCATGATAACCGATTATTTGATGCCTGAAATTGAAGCTCGTGGTCACTGAGATAATTTGTCTCAACAAGTCAGCGCCACTTCCCACAAATCGCATTAATCAATGAACTTATTGTGATAACACTTCGGTGAGCAGATAATTCCACGTTTTTGGCCGGTGAATTGAACAAAGTGATCCTATAATAACACACCGTTAGACTTTTTCCTGTGAGAATATGAAAAGTCTAAAATCTATAAAGACATCACGCGAGTCATTCGTCAGTTGCCAGCCAAGTGCTTGAACGAGTCATAGACAATTAGGCCCAGTATATAGACCATCTGAGACGTAATATTTGAAAAAATAATCATCTTAAAATAAATGACAACGAATGTTCTTTAGAGTGATAGTAAACACTCCTTATTAAATTTGAAGTTTCTGTATTTTTTCTTTGAAAATGTAGTGAATTTCGAAATACAAGTTACAAGTCATATCTGGAAATCGAAAAGAGATTTCGTAGATAAAATAAGCAAACTGATGATGCATATATAGAATAAAGTTATATATATAGTATAACGTTCTAAAAACAACATTTAGTGGGTTATAAATATGGATTCTAAATTTATTTAAAAATGTTCGCGCTAAATAATTGAGGGACTGTGTACTCTCAAATAATCATCACGTATATTAAAAATTCAGTAAACTTTGTTAATGTCGCTGTTTAAATTGTCGCTTCTTCATTTATTTCTCTCAATTTGAAGAAGAATTTGAAGAAAAATTAAAATTAATTTTTAAACAACCAACCAACTGTGTCAACTTTATTAATACGTAAATTATATATTCTCGCAACATTATAAATCTGTAAATTTAATACTTGTCTTATCCGTATTATAAATAAAAGAGGGTGGCAGCAATATATGCGACCATATTGTGGACGAAGTAAATCATTTAAAGAGCGTACAGTATCATAAAATTATTTAAACAACCAATATATTTGTTGGGTAAACTTCCAGCACAAAATATTTACCTGATCCTCTGTTAGAAACTTTTTAAAATTACATAAATGATTGTGTTCTTTGAACATATTTCCCTTCATTGCCTTTCAAGTTCTTCACTCCATCATATTTGAAATTACCGGTAAAGGCTATGTAGTGTAATAATTTTAATAGACACGTACGTCTAATTAAGCCATGTAGCCATCAATTAATTTCCGATCAGCAAAACGGCATGAAACTATTAAAATTCATTACAAGCATTTGCCCCGCTGACATTTAACCTTCCGTTAGCCAACTTACATTACAACATTTAAGCAGAAGGCAAGAAGCGTCTTATTTCTTTCAGCGTCGCTTTTGGCACATTGATAAGCATCTCTTCAGTACTGCTTGTGAGTATGCACAAGCGTATGGAGCCGGAGCGTAAGCAAGTTCGTTGCTTTAGTCTTTTGTGTCACACGAGTACTAGCTGAAATATCCAAAATCGACAACCAACAATCTTGGATGCTTGCAATTAAGGCATACAATTACATTACGCAAAGGTGTTAACACACCGTATATTTTCCATTTCATCCGCCAAAAGCATTGCTACTGTAAAATCGCGGAAAACGGAATCACGGAATTTATTTGTGTGTGTTTAGTATGTAACATCTTCATGGCAAATGGGCAAGAGAGGCGTCAATGATACAAGAGCTTTTTATGTAAATGTGCATAAATGTGCACGTGTGTGTGGCTCCGTGATGACTTAGCAGTCCAACTGATTCTTTAATAAATGTATACATTTTTATTTGTGTTGGCAAATTGCTTCCTCATTCGGCACACAAGCGCGGGCGAAGCAAAAGGCAAAACAAAAACGTTGGAGAAATAATAATGATTATGAAAAATAAATACACAACACGAAAAAGTGTAAAAACATTTTGGCCTGCTGTCAACAAGACAATGGCAATATAAATGGTTAAGATTAATTTGCCACAAATTGCTGCCAATGGGCAATTGAAGCGGCTTGTCGAGCAAATGACCGACTGCGTTTAGACAAATTATGAAATTTTAAATGCCCATGTGTGTGTGCTTATGTATTCCTAAGAGGCTTCAGCACTGTGCTTTGGTTATTTTTTTGGCTTCTCGAGAATAGCGTAAAGCGGAACAAAGGCAATGGCGCATAGAGGTTGTGAAGTGGGTTGTGGGCGCGCTGCATGCCACTTACCTTAATTATGCTACGCCCAGCAAACTGGTGTACTCGATGTTTATTGTTTGAACTTTTCGAAATGGTATGTATATCATTTAAAAATAAGCAATGAACGGTTATTGTTGGCAGAACATTTATTGGCGTAAATGATCTCAGTTTACAAACGCTGTTGTTGCCTCTTACTTAGTTTTTGTTTTCCCAAATGTTTATTTTTTATTTGTGTTATTTTTGTTTGCAATTGTGGCAAAAATAATTAGAATGCCAATTTATTGAAAGATTACCAAGAGATATATGGTTTTTGTAGGCAACAAAATATTTTAAGTATTGAATAAAAATATTTACGCATACACTCTGAAAGCATGACCTTGAAGTAAAAATTTTTATTTCATGCCTTAGCACTTAAAAATGATTTATTTTTAAATCTTTAAATTTTGTCGTTTTTCATTGAATTTCAACGGAGCCATCCCCTTGGCTGGTTATTCGTAGCAGAGTTAAATTTGTAGATTTATCACAAAGACTATCACAAAAAAAATTAAACAACTCACAATGTGTGGATGCGTACCTACTTGCCTTATCTTACCGGCTCACTTCAACAATTCAAGATTGACGTGGCGCTTGGCAAAGTGTGAATTGTCACCACTAAGCGCATATGTTAAGAGCAATCAGCATTAAAAGCTTTCAGAGTGCATTGTCAATATTTACAAAAATTTCTTCTTGGAAGACTTTTTTGACAGCCCCTAATTGCTTTGCATTAACTAAACTCCATTTCTATGACAACTGATTATCTCCTAATTTAGACAACTGTCTTTCGGACTTGGCGAAATTATGAAGCGTTCATGTGTTAAGTAGGCAAACATGCAAACAATTTTTTATAATAGCAAAATGTTGTATTGAAAGTGAATATTCAATGCAATGTCAATAATCTTTATTTTGGGACTAGGCGCCCATTTTGAATTAAAAGAACTATTATGTGGCAAAGTACAAATATATACTTTTTATGAAGACATCTTATTTATATTCCCAGTCTTTGCTCAGGAGCAATAGGGACATAAATTGACTATATCTATTTTCACTAACAAAATACAATACTATTTTGCGGGTGAGAGCATGTAAAATGCCTCCACATCATCAGTGCTGCCTTGACGGCATCAAGATGTGCCCCTGAGGGCTGCGATGGGATGCACCTTACCTTTTAAGCACATCTGACCCGATCTCAGCTAAATATAATAGGAGCCTAACTGTCGTCGAAGTTGGAATCTTTATCTTTGGGATGTGATTTTTGCTGCCTTTCCTGTGGCTTGCTGGATTTGTACCTAGAAGGTTAGTCTAAGGTTCAGTCTTAAACGTAGGTAATTTACAGCTTTTGTGTCGTAAAGATATCCGAACTATATATAGATATAGCGAACTGGAGGTTGTGTAAATCGAGCTATGCTTGCATTCGTATCATGAACTGATTAAGCTTTCTTCGCGCTTCTTCTGTGATACGTGCTATAATTAATACTGTAATGGTGTACGCGTAGCTAATTTAGTAAGATTCGTCTAGCATTTCGAGTTTTAGTTTAGCATCATAGCTGCTAATTAAAACTATTTAAAAAAAACTACGCTGTGCGACCTCTAAACTTTAAATGGCGCATTTTATAGCTCCTATACCTGATCTACAGGGTCTAGAACTGTATTGTCTAGGGGTGAGTTCTCCCTCTAGCTTCGTTGATGGCCGCTTCGAGCCTGAATTTAAATATCCTTTCATATTGTATACCCACTGTGTCGTGCGTGCTGATGGCAAGTTGGTATCTCCTTTCCCTGATTAGCACCAGCCTTCGCCATTTCCAGAATTCAAGGTATACTGCCAGTCACTCTGCAGAAAACAAAATACCAATTTTGCAACTCTCACAATATCATCCAGCTTTACAAAAGCATAGCATTAGTGATCTATTCGGAATAATGTCATAACCTATAAATTAAAAATTAACAATTTTATCAATACAAATCTTAATTTAACCCTTTTAGAAATTCTACCATTTTTTTCTATTAAAGAAACGACCAACTAAAAATGAGTCGAACATGTTTAGTGAAATAATGAAAATTATTGCTTGTATTCTGATTTTGGCTTAGAAGGCAACGAACGTCCTGGCCGCCAAAAAATTTTGAATGTCAGGAACTGGAAGCAGTGTGGACAAACACAATAAGAACACTCAGTAGTTTTGTAGCTCGCTCAAGCACCCATTTCAAAATATTTTGAAGCAGCGGGATCCATTCAAAAGTAGGATATATGGGTACCATATGAATTGAAGCCAAAAGCCGTTGAGAGACGATTTTGCATTTCAGCTGCTTTAAGACTAGAAAAATCAGTTTTTTTTGCAGCGGATTCTGACTGATGATGAAAAATTTATCCATTACGACAACATTAAACGCAAAAATCATATGTGGAACCTGTCCAACTAACCAAATCAAAATACGGCCGAAGAATTATCAAACCAAAACGAGCGGTGTCCGACAAACGCGCAGAGTTTGCGACCAGGCATGAGCCATTTGCAATCGTGATAACTCTCAGCCTCATGTTACGCAATTCGGTTAAGAACTTCTCGGAAAACAGCGACTAGGAGACCTTACCCCTCTGACTACGATTTGTCCCGGTTTATGCAGAACGCCATCACTAGATTACGGTTCGCGGGTATAAAAATTAGCTTAACCAAGTTTTGTAAAACCGAACGAATATATGTATTTACAGACCCTATACCATTAAGTCAGATGAGCTGATTCTAAGTACGTATACATAGTTACATAAGAAGTCAACGTGGCTTTCAGTAAGATTTAAAGTCGTGTATGCACCCCAGAATTTTATTATATAATAGCCAATTGCTAGGGCAAGGTATGGGTAAATTTGCAATATCAAGCACTTCTCGAAATTAGTTTTTTACTTGTTTGAATAATATTTACTTATTCGAGTAATCTCGTCTTAAGACCAAGGAAATTGTTCAATTATACTCGTTTGAGAAAGCTTTAATAATTTCACGCCGACGATGATATGTCTTATATTAGTAGACATATTTAGTACCTCTAACCCAAAAACATAGAAAATATTATATATCGTATTATTTATCTTAGTGCAAGCTTTAGCACAACACACTAATCTCTGTAAGTTGAAGAATATGCCAGCATTTATAGTGTGACGTAAATTGTCACATTTACCATGTCAGCTGAACAGAATGTGATTTTTCACATGCTCCTTCAAAAAGACGTTTCTATTTAAGTACGAGATTAATCGCTTAGTTGCGCATGATTTGCAGACACTATCGAAAGATTACACTAATTTGCGCCACAAATCACAATCGCCAGCCTAACAAAGACGTGCAGCGTAACGATTCTCAACCTACGTAAATATATCTTTTTGTATTTATCCTAAGTCAAATGCACAAAAACTGTAATTGCCATCATTCAAAGTTCAAACGGTAAAACGACAGAGATTCTGGTAATTTGTGAAACAGATTGCATTTGACGGCAGAGCCATTGCAGCGAGGCTTCGAAGTGCATCAGATCCGAAACTGGGAGTACGCTGTGCAGCCAGATGCAATTCATGTGCATGAAATTGATTTAAAGCCAAGTTAATTTCGTGGATGTCAACGTAGTGACAAGTTCAATAACGCATTAGACGAAATGATAAATTGAATGCTTGTATTGGGATCTGTACAAAATACAGGGTACGATTGGATACGAAGCTCAACCAGTGTTAGTGACATAAATGTGATTTAGAGGATATTAAAAAATTAAAAAAATGGCTAAATAAAATAATTAATAAGATTTTTTATATATAAGCTCAATATATATTACAAATTTTCTTCATATAATTCCATCATACAGCAAAACCATTTTGTAGTACATAATGATGCCAAGCAGTACCAAAAATTCTTATCGCTTAAAGAAAAAAAAACGAAATATTCTCTGATTATAATCTACTTATTGAAGCCTTTTTCTTAATATTTTCAACCCCATTATACAGACATCCAAAATCCATTTGTAGCTTAGATGGATTTTTTCTTCAGTAAAACACTCTTCTTTGTCTTAGTTTTAATGTAATGTAAGTAATTTGGAAACATGGAATCATACCCAGAAGATTACCTGCTCTAATCTGCTTTACCTTTTGGAATTTCGATCACTATGTCAATCGCTCTTCCTTTTCGCAGTTTGGTACCAATTGGAGATCCCCAGTGTAGCCAGGTCCCTGTCCACCTGGTCTTTCCAACGAAGTGGAGGATTTCCTCTACCTCTACTTCCCCTGCCGGGTACTGCGTCGAATCGGAAGACATGAGTTAGCCAGCGGTACCCGCTGTGTCTTAATTCACGGAACTATGTCAATATCGTCGTCTATCTCATACAGCTTATCCCTCCATCGACTACGGTATCATCAGAAGTTGTCATCGACCATGCCTCCGCACCATATGGCAGGACGGATGCAATTGGTCCTTGTTCGCCGAGAGAGGACTTATTGATGGTAAGAGTTATTCTGCGTTTAAATTCGAGGATGTTTCTTGGTTTTACTGCTGATCCCAAGATGGACGTAATTATCTACGACTTCGAAGTTATGACTCTCAACATTGACGTGGGATCCTTGTCGTAAGTTCAACGACTGTTTGATGTCAGGAGATATTTCGTCTTACCCTCGTCCACTACCAGACCCATCATCGCCTCTGTATCCAGGCTGCAGAAAGCAGAAATAACGCCGCAGTTGTTGAGGCCAATGATCTAAATATCATCAGCATACGCCAACAGCTGTGCACTCTTATAGAAGATTGTACCGTATTATTTACTTCAAAAATAGATTGAAGAAGTCGGCTGATATGGAGTAGCTTTGTCTGAAACCTCGTTTGATATCGAACGATCCTGACGTAGCTTTTTGAATTGCTCAACCTCAGTTTACGCAGCCGTATAGCTTTTCGGGGATACCAAATTTCAGACTTCCCATCGTCGGGCAATGTAACGTCCGCCCCATCGTCATCGATTGGAGAATCGGATTTACTATCTGGTGTTATGCTTTCAATGCCATGCCGCAGATTGGGAAAGTGTTCCCTCCCTAATATTTAGTACTGAACTTAAAATAACTGCATCCAACCAAATATAAATTTTGCTAAGTTTCACCCACTAAAAATATTTTTGATTTATATTGCACACCGACTACAACAACTGTCAAAGCACCTACCCCTGTATATGTAACTTGAAACGCAGCTGGTGCATCATTCACTTTAATTTGCTCCAATTAACGCAATAATTTTTTACCTTTATGTACATACATATGTGCACTATATAAAGCATATAACAAACAGATTAGTCCGCACAGAAATACATACTTACGTACACATCATTAACGCTGTCGTTTCACCACACATATCATAACATACACGCTAGCAAGCTCACTAAAGTGCAGCATCATTCTGCTTATACCCTTATTTGTATCTGTTACCTAACTATTAGCAAAACCACAGCAAAAAAATTTAAATGAAAATAAGAGCATTAGCGGATAAAATCGGATGCACAGATGCAACTAATTACGATCACAATTGAGACACTTTATTTATACAGTACAAGCGCAATAACGACGGCTAGTAAAGCCATTGGCTTCAACAAGCAGAGCTCGTATTTTCAGCAATCAATTACAGTCAGCTAAGCTTTGTCTTAAGACATCGTCGTAGCATAAAATGAACGTCTTTTTGTGCCATGAGATTTTATAAATAGTTGTTGAAGAATTGTCTCATATTTGTGTTTATGGATGTGTGAAGCAGAACTAAAAAGCGGAATAAACGATTCTTAAGCTGTGACGTTAAGTTTGCACGTTACTAAGATACTAAAATTGTACGAATTGGTCTGATAAAGTGAGATGCAATGGTCAATCGCATGACTGGGGAGCGTTTCAAATGAATAGCTCCCTTAATGCTTAAGAAGTTGGTGTGCATGATCAGCAGAGTTTATATAACTATACTGATAGCCGTAAATTATAATTTCTAGGTATTAGTTAAGAGAATTCTTTAAGTTGAAACCTGCTTTAAAATATCTGAAAATTACATAGAAGCTTAAGGCAAGTTTTAAGGATTCATTAACGCAAAAGTCCCGATGTTCATACAAAATATATGAGGTAACTAATCAACTAACCAGTATTTAAGAGTAAGCTCCAAAAACTTCTAAAATATATTTCAACTGCGAGATCCAAAAATCACTTACGTCTGATCAAATGGGCCACTGAGTTGAATGGAATTTAAGTCGATGACGATACCCCACATTGTTTCAGAGAGGAAGTGTAAGAATTAATTAATTAATTAATGAAAATTATTGCCTTGTTCATTTCTTACATAAAGAATCGTAATAATGTTAAAAGCAATAAATAGATGTGGTTCAAAATGTACATTTTCTTACATCTACGTACAACGAATTTTTGTCTATAGCTGATTGTAGGCAACATTTCATAAGGGTCAAACTAGAATACGTAGATGCTAATTTAAACTCCATCAGTTTCATTCATAATATGAATTTTCTCCGTTAAACTATATAACATCTAATATTATAATTTCTCTTAATTCTGTTAAGTTATCTTACTTATGCATTGATGTACATACATACGTACGGTATAATGTCAATCGGAAACAGAGTAAAAATGAAGATAACTTAATGAAAGTAGTACACATGTTCCTTGGCTAACACTAAGTAATATATACCTAAAATTTTTGAACTTCCGGCTGACTTTATACTGCATATATCGGCCAACATATGAGTTATCTCAATGAAAATGAGAGAACGTATATTACTTACAATGTATCTTTGTTCCTAAAAAAGATACAATTCGGCGAAAACTTGACCTAGCCCTCATATAACAAACATTTAACATTCGGGTGACTTTACTCTTTATGATTAATGATGGTATGTGAGGCACCTTAACAAAACCCGGAAGGCATTTTATTAGTTTTTGGGTATCGGTTAAACCACAATCTCTTCCTTACTTGTTAAAATTGAATTTCCCTGGCATTTTTCTCAGAAGATGCCCGTCGGTGAGCAAATTGTATGCCTAAATGATCTAATTATAGAAAATATTTAAAGGATCGACTTCAAGACACATTCACGTAACACTCAGTCTATGAATACAATACCTATACTTATAAGTATAATTTAATGCGCAAAGATGCAACAAAACTATTGTAGTGTTCAACATTTGTATATATCTATTTGATATTTTTCACTTCTTTAAGTGCCGTATATAATTGGCATTTAAATGCATTTGGTTATGGCTAGACCATAACATTTGTTATGACTATATTTCACAGATACTGTGTTACAATTTGGGGAAAAGCTTTACTAATTTATTTTTAATAGATGCGATACAAACAGAATCTTTTGAAAGCAACGAGCTCTGTGCAGATATTGATATTTGACGGTGTCAATTGATACCAGAGCATTTGTTGTAATAGTATTGTTATGTACTTCTTGAGCAGATGTCGAGTTCTATTGCCATCTCTCTAACACTTGTCTGATGATTTTCAAGTACCATATCCTTCACTATTTTAATATTCTCTTCAGTTGAAGAGGTCGATGTCGACGTCCTAAACGGGGCATATCTTCAACGACCTCTCGACCATCTTTGATGTCTTTGTACCACTTGTAGCATTGTGGTTTTGATAAAACCGTATTAAAGTGAGCCTTTTCCAACACTCGCAACGATTCCGCACCTGAAATTTGGTTATACAAAATTTGAGATAAATTCTTTGTTCAATATTCTTTATCCATTGTAAAAATCGCCACGCACTACTGAGGTGTACCGACTTAAGCAGTTCCTGTAAACAAACCAGTTGACAGATCGCGCTCATATTAGAATAGTAATTAAAGACAGTAAAGAAAAAGATATTTCTGTTAAATATCGTGTACCCGAATAATTTAATTTGAAGGTGCTCTTTTGTCGCAATGTATAGCTGTCAGACAAACTGAACGATCGGAATCAAGTGCTTACATTAGAAAACTTTTGCATTTGACGAGATATCTTCAAGAAGTTTGGCATGGGTTATTTTCTAAGGCAACAATGTAATCTCCCAAGAAATTGTTCATATAACTGCCGCACAAAATGGCTGCTCAAAATCAGGTTCTTGTATGAAAGCTTTAACCTGAGAGATGTATTATAGCTTCGGTGCAGCCAAAGATCATCAGCCAGCAACTTCGACAAAATATTTTAGAAACGATTATATTACTAAGTAAAATTGCTTTTAGGACCACTTGACTATTTACTAATATTAATAATTCATAATAAATACCTAAGTGTATGGTAAGTATATATATATACATAAGTGCATATATATACAAGTACATTAGAGCGGGTTTAATTACAGTGAGCCAAAAAACCCCAACAGCCGTGTTTGTGGAAAATGTTCTACAGATCATTCTAAACAAGAGACTTTGGGTTTAAAACCACTTTGGAGCCAAGAATTCTTATGGCGAATTTTTTTATAGATTACAAAAATGTGTCATCTTGATATTACATTGATCATTTGTTGGATTCGATCAGATAGTGTGATATCTGGCTTTATGCAGATTTTTTCAATTTCGTCTTCAAAATAGGCGACTCAAAACCGGTTTTAGACCCATAGATTCTTAGGCAAAGTTGTTCAGAATGATCGGTGGAACATTTCCCATATACGGAATTTTATAGAAAAATCGACGCGCTCTAATGTACACCGCTTTTTTTTAATACTCGTACGGCTTACAAAATGTAAATAATAGTCTGTCATTGGATGCTCGGAAAGCTTCTTCAGTTCGCATATCTTCTTCACAGCATGAAACAAAACTGCTGTTGGCTACTGAGGCAGCACACGCTTCTGTCAAGCAATATTTACTACCCAGCGCTTACTTTTCTATGAGTGATGATGATGATGTGGAAAATTTTTCACAAATCTGCTGACTGTCGCTTAATTATCACTTTTTGGTGCATTGAAGAGAGACTGCACGCACTACGCTGCATCAAGTGGCTACTAGAGACTCTAGACAGTGTGGCGAGTTGGATGAAATTGGAGACAAAATTATTCTTGCTAACTCATGTAAGTATTATTCTATTTCTGAAGTTATCGACTTTAAAACAAAGACAATGCTCTAGCGTTTTAAAATACACGAATTTCTATTTGTCTGTATATTTGTAGTACTCTCCAGGGTAAGCAGAGGAAGAGAAAAACCTAAAACCCGTTAGAAAGACCCGGTGGAAAAGGATTTGGCTGCACTCGGAACCTCCAATCAGCGCGAAGCAGCGAAAAGGAAGACGACTGGTGCGCTGTTGTCAACAAGGCTATACCAGCGTAAGCAGTGCCTACGAAGGAGAAGAATTTTTCGTTTTTTGTCTCAACTTTACCACTGTGCATCGGTCCGACCGCTTCTTCAATGTATACTCAATAAAATCTCATATTTCTTTCGGCAATATATTCACTAAGTTGTAAAGCTATCAGACGTTATGTGACAATCTGCTCAGTGAGTTTTGCACTTCAGTTCCATTTTCATTTGGTGTTTATATAATCACAGTAGCAAACGTTCACACTTTTTATATCGACAAGATAAATAATGATCGACGATGCTTAAGTGGATTCGCAAATAAACTTTATCAACATTATTTCTTCATCTTTAAATCAGAAGTTATACCAACTCATTCGATCAATTTTGGTTTTCAATATATGAGGTATTCTTCATTTTCTTGAGTAGGAATGATAGAGGCAAGATTGTAACACGATTTGTAGTAAAAGAAACGATCTTTAACACTTGTGACATCACGAACTAATGTAGGTTTTTGTCAAATGCGCTTTAAAAGACCAAACGGGACTAAAGGGTTATTATCTATATTGCTATCCTTACTGATTTTTGTAATGCTGGATAAAGGCTATTACCACCCATATATAATTATAAGATCAAAGGTAGAAATAATATTTCTATAATAAACTAGTTTTACACTACTCCATTCCTAACTTTAATCACAGAGGAAGCATCTTTAAATACCGATGGCTCGAAAGCAGCAGTTGGTTTTGGCATGGCGAACGATTAAGCTCATCATACCAAAGGACAGATGTCCGAGCATTTTTCAGGTGAGGCTATTCGTAACGTTATACTGAGCACATTGAGACAAAGCTCAAGGCAATATCGCGGACTGCTCGGAAGGAAATTTGCAGCAAACGAGATATCGGAAACTTATTAGGGGTTTTCATACAACAGAGCCCTTATTCGCAGTGAGCGCCATAATATCTGAGAAATCTTCCATAAAGAGAGATCTGACAAGGTTCAATCAAATAATCAACTTGGCCAGAAACAAATTACATACATAAATTTAGTTTTTTATTGGTTTATTCAAATTTTTTTATCCAAACATGTTGCTAAAGTATTTCGTTTACCCTCGGGTAGTTAGCATTATCTTATTATGGTCGGCCGCACTGATGCTTAAGTTCTCGCCTGTTTTTGAGCTATTTGATTGCATACAAATTATACCGCTTGGTTACACTATATTTTTTCATTATTCAGTGTCCATATTCACAAAACTCTTTGCAGATGTCGTCGATCACACTGCGTTTAATCCGTTTTAATGACATTCGCTGTTTTTTGGAATCCAACATGTATGAAATAAGTGCATGGACGCAATCAAAGTAAAGCAAACCAGCGGTGCCCTCATTCAAATCCAGATACCGGAAGCGATTCACATTGCAAGTGCAACCGTCATAAATAAAATATATTTTGTTATGCTCATCGTGTGCACGAAATATCACATAATTGCCCCAGGGCGTCATAATGAAAACGCGATCCGCACAGCGCATACCAGCGCGAACCAACTTACAAAGACTCTCGTAACTACCGCTCTCCGAGCCAACGACAGCCATGCGTTCAGGTTCTTCTAAAATTCCGGGATAGTGATTTGGTCTACAAGCCACAGCTCCTTTGCAGCAAGCATCTTCGGTGTAGCGGCACGGATCATCAGATTTTATCTTATCATTGCATTTAGGTTCTGGTGGCGGCGGAGGTGGTGGTAAGGGAGCTGGTTCCGCGTGAACCATGGCCGATGCCGCTTTCGATTGACGCACTGATATTTTGCTCTTCTTTCGTTTCCCTTTGTCCTTACCCTTACCCTTCTTTCCTTTCCCTAACGAGGGATCTTCACTTAAATCGCTTTTGCGGTCTGTTTTGCCTTTCTTGCCCTTTTTTCCACCATCGGCTTGGTCATCTTTTTTGCCTTTCTTATCCTTTTTGCCTTTCTTGGCCATGATGATAGTGGAGTAGAGGGTGCACTTTTTTAACTTTAAATTTTTTTAATTTTCATTTATTTCAAAATATTGCTCTTTGTTTATATTTGTTTATTTTCAATTTTATTTTAAAAATTATTTCAACATACTGAAATAATTTGAAAAGTTTGAAATGTTTGAGCAACTTTTAATTCTACGTAAAGTTCAGTACGCAAAGTCTGCTTATAAAAATTATTTCCTTAATTGACTTATTCGATATAGTTGTTTTAATATGAAATGAAATAGGAATCCTAGAGATATGTCTCACATTAACAAGGAATATGCCTTAACATAGTTGTAGTACTATATCCTGTAACTTTCAAGTCATTAAAGAAAAAACCCTCCATAAAGAAAATACCGCTACTTTTTATTGATTTTATATATTTACAGAGGACAAAAAAACTTAGGTTTTAGAGGTGTAATGTCGAATTATTGGTATTTAACAAATTAATTGTTAAAATGGCTGCCTAAACTATCTCAGCAACAGTGGTAGGTTAAGTGTCATGCATGATAATACTACCTATACTATTTGTATGAGAAAGCTACTGGATCAGTTTAATAGGCATAAATGCAAAAAGACAATCCTTTTTCATCTAAATGACTTTCGTCTTCCTTCGTAGCGCACCACTCATTCTTCATTTTCGCTATTTGGAGCCAATTGGATATTCCAACGAAATGTTGGTCTTTCTCTTCTTCTGCTTCCCCCGGCGGGTACTGCGTTGAATACTCTCAGAGCTGTAGTGTTTTCGTCCATTCGGACGACCTGATCTAGTCAGTGTAGCCGCTGTCCTTTAATACGGTGAACTATGTCAATGTTGTCGTATATCTCGTAGAGCTCATCGATCTATCAAATGCTTTCTCTCTAAAACTTGCAATATCGACTCATCAGTTATTATCTTCGTCCATGCCTCTGCACCGTATAGCAGGATGGGGATAATGAGTGACTTACAGAGTTAGGTTTTTGTTCGTCAAGAGAGGACTTTATTTCTCAATTGCCTACTCTTACAGAAGATTGTACCAGATCGATAAAGCTATACAGCTTGAATTATTTTCTCCCAGCAGTAGATTGAAGACAGGGAGTCGACATGTCTGAAACCTCGTTTGCTGTCGAACGGTATTGCTCAACTGCGGGTTACAGAGCCAGAAAAAGTTTCGCGGAAATAACACATTCGGAGATAGCGGCATAACGCGCTGTCAAAAGCAGCGGGCAAATGGAAAAAGAGGTGGTATGTCGATACTCTTATCACCAGTCTTTTCCAAGGTTTGGCGCAAGGTGAATATCTGATCAGCTGTTGATTTTTCATACCTTACGCCACACTGATAAGGTCCCATCAGTTTGTTGACGGTGAGCTTTCGCTGATACGCTCGACGCGGTATTGAGAAGGCTTACCCGAAAGGAACTGATGCATGCTTCTTATCAGTAATTGCTGTTCGAACTTCTTCATGGTCGGGCAATGGAACGTAAGCTCCATCTCTGTACAAATGACATTAGGCTGGATATACTATATATACCTGTTTGTGATTCATAGAAAATTTTGAGAGAAAGTTTTGTTTCAGAAAATACATATTTCAAACATTTGAATTGTCTGACTTCCATTAGGTTTTGTCACAAAACATCAACTACTAAAGTGACTTCTATTACCAATATTGTAGAGATTATGCTTCATAGAACCAAATAAATTGGTACTAAATAAACTTTGATTCAGTCTGAAATTAAATTTAGTTAAATTGATACTGATCTGATTTATTGCCAATATAATTGTGAGTTCATCGGAAATAAAATTATGGTGAAATGATCAGGGTTATTAACCTGCATACAATGAATATATTATATTCAAAATAAAGAGGTTCACAAAATGTGAGCCTAGTAAATTATTACAGGTTGGGTTAAGTAGATGGCTGATCTAAAGAGATATCACGTTAATTGCTATATGTAGTCCTTTGTGAAGCCATTGGAAAGAAGAACTCCTGTGTTCGAACTTATAAATTAAAAAAACGCTTAGTAGCCAATACAAATTTGCATAGACGTTTAATATCTATTCAAGCCAGTTCGATGGGATAACAGCGCTCCCAAGTGTTTAAACCTTGACGGTTCCGCTAGGGCCTGGCACCCATACCAATCTTATCACAAAGAGATAGTCGACTACATTATCCAAGAAATCCGGTATAAAATCAAAGTGCGTGGAGATTTCTGTGTTGTTAGACACGTGTTCTTTTGGGAATCCAAATTTTCTAAGATTGAGAGCAACTTTCATAACTATACACATTCCGACGATGTCTACGGGCCGTTATTGGAGCGAACTTCACACCCGTTGAACGCTCTCGAGTTTCTTTGCAAGTATGGTCTTTTCTAGAGCCCTCCACCTCATAAAGACTCCATAGAACATAGGGAGTTTGACTGTGGTGTCGTGGAGCCAGAGGATAATTTTCGTTGAGAGACCACTTCTTGTGTCAATGGCTTCTCTATTGTTACTATATTTAGCTCTGCTGGTATAGAAAGATTGGGCAATGAACATTCAGAAAAAAACTAATCATAATACGATGCGTGTATGTCTAAAATGTTCGTACAATGCTTGTTAGTAAACAGTTGGTTTTACACCTGTGTCTGCAGCATAAAACCTCGTTGAAGCCGACGCAATATTCTTACTTTTGTGTTCAAAACAATGTACGTAAATGTTTATGTATTTAAAAGAGACTGTGTGAATGGAGGCTTGCAAATCGGGATTACACAATGGTTCAATGCAACACCGAAACCGTTTTATGGATTAACACATCGAGATATTATTATTCTAAACATTTACCTGATCGAATACAATATTTTAATAGCCTTTCGTGTATTTTAGTGTCTTTACATTTTTATAGATTGAAAATAAAATAAAGCAAATGCAATCATAAAGCTCCTCTTCGCACACAACTTCCTCACATTTATGATCAAATACACAGTAAACCCTAACGGCATTCGCTTTGTAGCGTTAATGACCGGGCCGAGACTGTAAACTTTGGCGTTATGGCTACATTCATTCATAGATATAAACATATGGTTATCTACTTATATTTATTTCTGCTGCTTCAGTAGCACGCGCGTTCACTATTACAAGCAAATTTTGGTCGATGAGTTGTCTTCGGTTGCGTTTTACGCCCCGCTCATCGCTTCTATGATGCTTGTGTGAACAGAAGATGTGTGATTGCGTCAGGATTCGGCGAAAACGCGAAGCGCTTACAACCGAAAAAGTGAATGGATAACTTTTGTTGTAAATGTAATGAATATAAGCGAACATCGCTTGTCGAAAAAAACGAATCAATTATGTGAATAAATGCATTTAAACGGCAGATAGAACCAGCAAGAGTGATTGTAATATACGCAAAATTCTCTTTCCAGAGTTTGGAGTACCGTAAAATGTGCGCTGCTTATAATCGTATATTTGCAACCCTAAGTTAGATTAAAATCAAATGTTCAATCGAACCAGTCGCCATTGTATCATTGTGCTCAAGAATTTCACAGTTACTCGCAAGCTTTTTTTTTTTTTGTAGGGGATGCATCGAAAACTGAAGTGCGGAACTTTAATCCGCTAAACCTAAACCCATGGAACCGCCGGCTAAGTATTACTTCGTGGGAGGGACAGGACGTTTAAGTCTCTTCTATTGTCTCGTGTATCCATACTGGTGCTGCATACAATATTACGGACCTTATTGCTTTTGCTATTAAAAATTATATTGGTTTCATATCTGTTACTGTCATCTTAGCACCCCGTCATATATGAAGTTCCATAATAGTGGGCACAATACTGAACCTTGGGGTACTCCACTCGAGATAGAGTAGCTCTTGGTGTCTTTGTCCGTATCAAAAATCAGCCTTCTGATTTTGAAATAACTCGTTATAATATTTATGATTTACTCAGGGGCGCATTTCCAGGGCTTTGATTATGTGTGCCCATGCGTCATGCATTCTTGACATGCTGGGTAATCAGCTCTCAGATTTTCTTCTTGCCATCTTTCCATCTATTACCACTTGTTCATCAACTATCGCTTGAAGTATTTAGTACGAAGGAAAATTATTTTGCTACGAAATTTACCGGCAGGCTCTCGAACTGAACAAATTTCTATGAATTATGATAAAACTACAGTGGTCTAGTTGAAGGTGCATCTACCATCGATTGAAGTTAAGTACCTAGAATTCGTCCCAAACAAGAAGCTTTTGGAGAAAACACCAAAAAAATCATCGGTTGCCCTGTTTTCCGGGGGGTGAGTAATTAGCAAAAGTACAGAATGGTTTGGAGCGCGGTTGACTTCTTGTGGCTTACTACTAAACTGTTTTGCCTAAGACCAGCAGACGTTGGACACAATGTCCAAATTCTTTTCGCTCACAGCACCTATCAATGGTTGTTGTAGTTATAAATGGGGAACTATCCGAAGGGAATTCATGTAAGTTTGAACATCCAATTGGAAGAATGTGGGAAAGATTCACGAATGCCCAACACTTTCTACATCAATGCAGAAATAATCTTAGACATCCAAATTAAATAGGGAAATTGGAATTAAAAGATGTAAGCAGATTTATGAAAGGTTCTGAAAGAAGGCGAGAGATTCCATCAAGCCCTTTAATGGAGAAGCGCTATTACGGGGTCAGTAGGGTAATCTGGCCTATTTTTATGACATTTATTTTCTCATAGAATTTGTATTCTACAATAGAACTTTTTGAACATATCATGAGGTATATCATGGAGTGTATAAACAAATTTTTTCGGAATTTTTTGGTTCTGAAACAAGTGTGAAGTACGTGAATGGTTGTCGTCCCTACTAGAATAATGAATGTTGATAAATTAAAATATAACTAACGTGTTTTTTTTTTAATTTATCCCCATGTTTTTTTACATAAATTTTGTCATAACATTGTCAAAAAATCATAAAAAATTATGAGACTAGTATAGACGATAGCCAGACGTTTTGCGAACATTAAAAAAAATTAGCAAATCGATTGAGTAGTTCGACCGTAATCATGTACACCAGTTTAAAAAAGTGTGTTTTGAGAAAACGCGTTTAAAGTTTGAGGTACTTGAGCGATATTATTATTTTTTCGCCTTTTCGAAACCTTCCAATGGTTAAGTGGGTTTCTACATTATTTCTAAGGGTATAGGGCAACAAAAAATGCAAAAACAAAAAATTTTGAAAAAGATTACCCTACTGACCCCTTAAAAGGAATGAGTGTAGAAATGGATCGTATTCTGATTGCGTATGAAACATAGACCCATTGAAATATATCAGAAACCCAGCAAAAATAGAAACAGTGGTCCTCACTGTTTGCTAAGCCTACTCCGAAGAAAACGAAGAATGTCCTGGAGAAGTACAAACCGGTCACAAGGCTTTACTATGGCAAACTATTTGGCCGATTTGGATAAGAATTGCAGAAAATACGCGAAAAAGAATGTAATCTTCTGTTATGACAGAATTAAAGGAGTTTTTACAAAGTTTCCTTTTTCTTTGGAGGCTAAATATTTACCGGATCGATGGTATTTATGTATTTCCTTACATACATGGGACTCTTTTTTTTTCAAGTCCCAAGTAATGAAGGACTGTCCAAAAATTTCAAAAGCTCAAAGCTAATGAATGCCTAGGTATGATATGAAAAATTCCAGCGTAACTTCATTTATCAACGGAAAATGCATTGCAACCGTGGCACTTCCGTAAGTGGAGAAGAAATATTGAGCTATTCACCGTTAAATTGAACAATTGAACTTATGTAACCATATATTTACGATCAGTGCAGTTATGTATGTATCGAAGTTGGCAGGTGAAGAGGCAGCTTGGATGCAGAGTAAAGCAACTAACTGACAGTTTCAGTAGTTATCTGTTACTATCTTTCAACTGACTCACTGACTATTTGCCCCGGTGATGACACTCGCGGTTTATGCTTCTGGCTTTCCTGTCATGCCACACCATAGTTATGCACTTAAACACATATACACACATACATTTTTATATACATATGCATACATATACACATGTATTTTTGTCAACTATCGCATGCATCTCCCGTGGTACTCGCCACAAGTTTACTGCCACTGCTAACAAACATACAGACTCGTATTTACGTGGAAGTCCATACATACTTACAACCGGACAGAAAAACATGCCGGCCTGTAATCGACTTGACGTGGGAATTGCCTTTACTGCTGTTAAAATTTACCTTTTATTTTAGACACTGTGACATTTCGTTGCAGTTTTTTTTTTTTTGTTGCTGCGATTGGTTATAGTCGAGCGTCTGGCGTTGCGGAAGCGAGTAGCGTCGTTATGCCAGCATTTCCTCACCTTAAGCCCGTCTGATGGTCTGCTAAGCGCCTGTCGACAGACAACTGTTGCATTCACTTGCAATAACGGCACTTAATGCATCTGAAATTTTTTTTCGCTTTTTGTTGTTGTGTATCAAGATGCTGCCAGTCACCTTTCGTGTAGTCAAATGTTTGCCGAAATTTTGGATTTGGTGTACTTCATACTATGCCGTAATTGTATTGATTATTTTGTTGTCATTGTAGCAATTGCGAGAAAATGTCTATTCCACTAGCTTGTAGACATACTTTAGTTACTAAATCCTGAATCCAATGTGTGTAATTGCTGCCGAATCACTATTTGACGAAAATCAAATTTCAAGAATTGAGAACAATTTTATTTTCATACTGTTAAGTAAATGCTCCATTATCGCATTGGGCTGCTGGATGATTTTACTTGTTTATGATACTTAGTTACCATAGCATATATAATATATTGTATTATAGAAACGGAAAGGGAAAACTATTTTAATATCCTACTAATGAATAAAGCATAGATTCATAGATTGGAAGTGAAGTTATTGCGATTTAAGTGTCAGCATGTTTATGTTATCGGTGCGAAAATGAGCTTTGAGCAAAGAGCCAACATTAAATTTTGCTTTAAAATTGGTGAAACTTTTTCCGAAACGTTTCAACAACAACAAACAAGTGTATGGCGATGATTGCCTATCCCGTATAAGAGTGCACGAGTGGTTTCAACGTTTTCGAAGTGGTCGTGAGGATATACATAAATGACGATCAACATGTGGGCCAATCAAAATCCGTGATCAGCGGAAATTCGATCGAAACTGTGCGTGAATTCATCAAAAATCAGCCTAAATCATCATTGAAATTCATGGAAATGGAATTGAACATCTCCAAAACAACAATTTATCGCATTTTGATCGAACAAATTGACTGACGACTAAAAATTGCTCAGAACCAAACATTCCATCGACGCTTGTGACCAATTATTTGACCAAAAATCACGTTTGTACCTTGTATGTACAGTAAGAAAAAAACATTAAAAAATTCGATTTTGAGAAAATTTTAACTCAAGTGGTCAAGATATAAATAAGCCACCCCGATTTCAAATCGTCGCATCACCATCTCCTCAGAAATGTCACCCCGAAACCATCCGCTTGTCAATCTGGATAATGAGCCATGCGTGAACACAATATCCCTTTTGAAAGACGTGCTGAATATACAATAATATTCAACTGAAAAGATAAGAATAGTACAAAAGATAAGTATGTACATACATATGTATGTATATACCTTAATAATAAAATTGTAATAACAGTTTGAATGAAAGAGAACAACAAGCTTCGGATGAAAGACCCCCTTTTGATGACGACCATGGCAAACGAATTAAGAACTACAATATTAGGGCATGCACCTGGGTCCATTAATTGAGAAAGTGCCCAGCTGGTTGATGTCCTCGCTAGAATGAAGACTGACATCACCGCCGTCCACGAAATGCGACGAACGGGAAAAGGACTGAAACGAGTACGTCCTTGTGGCATTTACTACAGTGCCCATATAAAGGGCGCAAATTTGGTTTTGGAATCGTGGTGGGAGAGAAACTCCGTCGCCGAGGACTGTCATTCACCCCGGTGGATGGACGTCTAGCCACAATCCGCATCAAAGCGAAGTTCTTCACGACGGAAGAGAGGACGATGTGACCAAAGATGCTTTCTATGAACGCTTGAAGCGCACCTTGCCACGATATCAAAATCGTGCTTGGCGACTTTAATGCCAGGGTGGGGCAAAAAAAGTATCTTTGGAACTACGGTCGGTAAATTCGGGAGCCCGAAATATGGTTATCTGTAGTACTAGATACCAGCATAAAAAATTTTATCAAGCCAACAGGCTGTGTCCGGATCGAAAAACCACCAACCAGATCGATCATGTTGTGATAGACAGAAGACACGTCTCCAGTGTTTTAGATGTGCGTGCGCTCTGATGCTTTAACATCGACTCGGACCACTACGTTATTGCAGCCAAGATACGCACCCGCCTATCTGCAGCAAAAAATGCACATCAATAAACACAAGGAAGGTTCGACATCGAGAAGATGCAGTCACAACAGACAGTAGAACGAGCTTCTTCTCGATTTGCACTCCTGCTCTCTGAGAGCACTCGTCAACAACTCGGTATATGAGAACTGTGGCACGGCATTTCAAACTCCTTAGTTTAGTAAAGAAAAAGAAAAAATTACATAATTTGTAAGCTTCAATCGCCGCTTAATGGTGGCTTCACTGGCGTGCATTTTCGATGCACTAGTCAGACCGCACACTTTATAACTTAACCAAGCGCAACAAAATTCGTAAAAAATACGCTCGAGTTGAAATGCAAGTATATTTAATGTGGACGTGGTATCCAAGTCTAACAGAGTCAATGTTCAAAATCCGTCGGTCTGCACGCCGTCTAAATATTCGCTTGCTAAAATGATCGCGCCAATTGAATGGCGGCAAGTCTGCTGTGCTTCACCAATTTTATAAACGACTATGCGATTGATCAACCAAACTCTCTATTACAACTAGAAACTCATCATACGCTAAGTTATTATCAAGAGCGCTCTTTGCCACCGATCATCTTTACCGTTCCATGCGCTCATTCCTTTTATTGATGAGTCGTTCAATCACAAATGATTGCTTTTGACGCTTTACTTACCTTTACGCTGAAATGTTATTGATTTAGAAAGGTATATTTTATAACGGTAGATCAATAAATGTTACAGTAATAGAATTCGACTATATCATAAAGCTTAAAATAATTAGCACTTATGCAATTGAGATGTAAAATGTGACTGATTGAAGACACTGACGATTTCAGAATGCAATTGAGCTATTAAATATCATAAAAATATTATGAGATTTTTTTTTTTAATTATAGAGATTTTGTTAGTTTAATTTCGTATTTTACTTCTTTTTTTGCATCTACTCGGATATATTCAGAAATGATCTAAGCACTTAGCAGGATATTATTATTAAGTATTTTGATAAACTTCCGTTGTCGCTGGAAGCCAGGATATTGGTGCTACTGTCGAGGAGATCTTCAGGTCATTTAGTATGGGTTATATTACAATGACCATGATTTATTCTAATAAATTCGTTCAAATTTTGGGACTTCGTTGATTGCCTTAATACCTACTTCATTCATTTCTCACTCCGTCCGATTTCGTTTTCTCACATAACATGAGCCTAATTGATTTACAAGATTTCACTAGTGAATAGTCCTACTGCTTTGTGTATGAAGACCTTTGCAGTCTGCCATGGTTCAAGGACATACGCCAACACTATTCTATCTATCATCAGCCGAACAAGGTGGAGGTCTCCGTCCCCGAAGACTAATATTTCGTGAACGAGGTCATCGCATTTAATCGTTAACATAGATCGGCATTGTCTCCGGAAAATACGGTAGCAAAAGTGACTTAGCTCTTTCTTCTACACTAGTTGAAAAGCCAGAAGCCTTGTCTAGTGATGTCCAGCACCTCCCTTCTGTTCCTTGTAACAAACAAGGGTTCACGACCCATATGCTCAATATTTACAAGTAGATTGGTAATAATAATAATGTGTTGCAATTCATCCTGCCCCATACCTTATTGTGAGTGAGTGTTCGCATCGCCCCCTAGATAAGAGCAGCTTGATTCTCCTGCCCTGATGGCGGCTAGACGAAGGTTCCGTTTTCATTAATATTTAACACTTAACTCTGTGCGACATGCTACCAGAATATACTTATATAATTTTGAATGTTGGTTTTTATTCTATAGCTCTCGCTTGCCCAAAATTTATTTGAAAGAAAACATAAAATCCACCACACCATGAACGTAACATAAAATATGAGAATAACAATCTACTCCTTATTAAAATAATTCTTTGTACTTTTGGATTATACTTTGTTACGATATGGTTCATAGATTTTTTATTTCGAAATGTCAGTAATTTTTTTTGTTCATTCGAATGATTCAATTATTCTTTATTATAGAATCAAACGAGTTCACTCGCATTTCATTCTTTCATATATATATTTCATTTGACTTTTAAAGATTATAATTAATTGAAACTGAAAACATTTATTTATTAAACTTTTACTGTATTTAATTGTATAATCTTATACGATCCGTTATCATGCCAGATCCAATACCAACATCTGCAATTTACGCACATCCTTGCTCCGATCGGAATGTGAAGCAGGCGCCGTCGAATGATCTTCGTAAAAGCAAACGTCTCAAGGGTCCCGTGTATGAGGTTATTCTTAAAGAGTTCTACGAGGATGGCTGCTACACATCGGCACGTTATTTTGAATATTTAGTGGCAGTGGAGCGCGACCTTATCGAACAGAAACATGAAATATATTATGTCTACGAGGATATGGATTTCCTATTGCAACTTGTCGACAATGTAAAAATGGCAGAGCAAGTTTACCATTTGGACAAAGGACATGGTGTTTATATGATGAGGAGAATACTTTACCAGACTATTGGTATTGTCGAGAAACAAAAATTTGCTTGGTTGACTAAACAATTGTACAACATAATATCAAAGTATATGCTCGATTCTACAACGAATTATTCAGCAAAAGAACAGTCCTCGAGATTCGTTTTCAAATACGCCAAGTTTCTGAAACAGCAAGGAAAATGTTGGTCTTATTGGTAAATCTGATCTGAGATTTAGACTTTAATATACTTTTTATTGAGCAGCGGAGCATCTTCGTAAAGCTACGCTTATTTTACCTACCGCAATGGATGTGGCTTGTAGTGAAAGCTGGAAGCCGGATACCAGCCCTGAAAATGAGAAGTTTCCTACGCTGCATGCAGCTTTGGGTACCTTATTGGCTGAGATATACTTGATCAAAGCAAAAGAACCTGGCATAACGCGAAAGCACGCTTTGAAACGAACACAGAAAGCAATCAAGGCTATTGCTCAAGGTTTACACAAGCTTCTTATAGCTCAGATTGTTTAAATACTCATGAATTGAAATATTTTATTATATTACTTACAGTGGGCATAAAGGCAAACAAACTGATGGCGTTCAAAGCTTTTCTGGTAAAGATTGAACTTCTAATGGAGGCTGATAGATTTGACTGGGCATTGAAAGAGATACTTCTGCTGCAAGAAAGCGTAATGAAAGCGACGGGTGCAGAGTTTCTGGAATCCAAGTTGGATGTTCTCAAGAAGCTTGGCACCACACTTTATTGGTAAGATTGTAACTGAAAATATATTATTTCATTCAGTTAAAATAGTAAATTTTCAAACCCCAATTTGAAATTTATATTTTTCGACGACTTTCCAAAGTATTTTCTAACTTGTTTGCTTTCCTAATAAATAGTCTCGACCAGCCGGTTGGTGCCATAGAAGTTTTCGCCAAAGCTCTGGACATATGCAAAGAGAATGAATACTGGCAAGGTGAAGGTGATATTCTAGTGGAAATAGGGCATGCACAACGCCGTTTGGTCGGTGGCGAAGTAAGGGGACGTTTGGCATTTGAGATGGCTAAAATCCATTTCGATCATCAAGCCAATCACGCAAAAGTCTTGAGTGCTAAATATATGATAGCTGCTTTAAGATCCGATCTCATACATCCTGAGTTGGTGAATTTAATGAAAGCTGAATCGTTTTGCAACTTCTATCGACTAAGACGTTGGAAGAACCTTTGCGAACGTTTTTGGGATGAAGACAATCAAGTTGGCTATATAAAACAAAATACTTTGAGCAACATATCGAAGTACTCATCTCAAAATCTATATAGACTATACAATCTCGTATTGAACACGCGTACTTCCGCTTCTAAAATAAGAGCTTCGGAAATAGAAAACATAACAGCAGAGGTTCCCAGTAGTGAAGAGGACGTTGATTTGGAACGTATTGTTGCTGATAATTTATATTACAACGAGAAGAACTCAGTAAGTGACATGCATGTAGAGGAAAACATGATACCGGAAGAAGAAAAACAAGAGGATGAGTTCTTTAGTGCAGATGCCGAACTTTCCTCTAGTAGTTATACAAGGGATGTAGAAAAAGGCGTTAGAACTAAATATTTGAATATAGTAACTCAAGCAAAGAGACTTTCAGAAAGTATGGTTTCAAGAAGATCTACAACCAATTGGGTTGTCAGGGATTCGGATCCGATATGTTGCTTACTACGTGAGGAATGAGATGTTATTTTACTTATCGAAAATATTGTAGAAAGAACCTATTTACAAATATTTATTCTGCAATTGTTATTTAATTGAACTAAATAATATTATTTATAAACATGAGTATAATTAAGGGTCGGTTGGGTTAATTATTTCACTGTTACATCTTCATTTAATGCTTGATGATGGCGTGAGAGTATTTAAAGTTTTATAGAAATAATTGGATAACATTTTCTTCTGCTAACTTCTTTGTCTTCATTGACATCGCTAACGCGGCCATAGCGGAGTTTACAACAACGCGCAGCCGCTCTTCCTTTTCGTTGCTTGGCGCCAATTAAAGATTCCAAGCGAACCCAGGTCCTACTGCACCTGATCATTCCAACGGAGTGGGGGTCTTCCTCTTCCTCTACTGCTCCCAGCGGGTACTGCGTCGAAGACTCTCAGAGCTAGAGTGTTTTCATCCATTCAGACGACTTGACCTAGCCAGCGAATTCGCTGTCTCTATTAATTCGCCATATAAGAACTATTCCCGCTACGATGCAAAATCATGCTTGCCGACTTTAACGCAAGGGTGAGCAAAGAAACCTTCTGATCGGCTTCGCCGTGTCCCGAAATATGGTTATCTGTAGTACTAGATTCCAGCATAAGTAAATTCGTCAAGCTACCTGACTGTCTCCGGATCGAAAAGCCACCAACCAGATTGATCATGTTGTGAGAGACAGAAGACACGTCTCCAGTGCTTTAAACATCCGTATGCTCCAAGGTCCTAACATCTAGCCACGCTCCCACCTCTGTGCAGCAAAAAACGCACGTAAACAAACACAAGGAAGCTTCGACGTCGAGAATCTGCAATCACAACAGACAGCCGAACGATTTTCTACGCGACTTGCACTCCTGCTCTCTGAGAGCACTCATAAGCAACTCGGTGTAAGGGCAGCTGCAAACAAAAAATTCGTTGATGACTAACAGAAGATTTCTAGACCTTTGCATACTCATGTAGAACCCCCAGAGATGATCTAGTAACCGATGACAGAGCATACTAAAGTAGTAGATGGAACACTTCTCCAGCCTGCTGAATGCGAAGGCATAAGGTGGTGAACCGGATTCCATAAACGATGACGATTGAGCAGACGTTGCATTCCCGACCATGAAGAAGTCCCAATAGCATTTAATCGTCTGAAGAACAACAAAGCGGCGAGGGCCGAAGGATTGCCGGCTGAACTATTCAAACACGGCGGCGAAGAACTGATAAGGAGCCTATATCCTCTTCTTTGTAAAATATGGTCGGAAGAAAGCATGCCCAACGATTGGAGTTTAAGTGTGATCTGCCCAATCCACAGAAAGGGAGACCCCTCAATCTGCGAAAACTACCGCAGGACAAGCCTAATATTTCTATCGAGCGTAGTGTGTGAAAAATTAAAGCCCACCGCCAAAAAATTTATTGAATATTATTAGTGTGGCTTTAGATCTGGCAAAGATCTAAACTGACAAGATATTCACTATGCGCCAAATCGTGGAGAAGACCCGTGAAAAGAGATTCGACACACACCACCTCTTCGTCGATGAATCTGAATCTATCCCCGCAAAACTACTACGGCTGTGTAAACTCACGTTGAGCAATACCAAAAGCTTCGTCAGGATCGGGAAGGAGCTCTCCGAGCCGTTCGATTCCAAACAACGTGTCAGGAAAGGCGACTTCCATCGTGCGACTTCTTCAATCTGTTAATTTGAGCTACAGAGCTTAATCGAACAGGTACAATCCTCTATAAGATTATACAGCAGCTAGCGAACGCCGATGATATTAAAATCATTGGCCTCAACATACGCGCCGCTAGTTCTGCTTTCTCCAGGCAGGATAAGAAGGCGAAGAAAGTGAGCTGGGTAGTGAGAGAGGGCAGCATGAAATATCTCCTATCATCAAACAAACAGTTGTCGTGTTTACGACTTGGCTCCCACGTCATAACTGCGAAGTCGTAGATAATTTCGTCTATCCTGGAACCAGTATTAACACCAACAACAACGTTAACTTCGAAGTCTAACACAGAATACCGTAGCTGATGGAACATTGAGCTGTATGAGATATACGACGACATTGGCATAGTTCAGCGAACTAAAATACTGCGGCTCCGTTGACTAGGTCATGTCGTTTGAATTGACGAGATTCAACTCTGTTGGCAAGATCAGGTGAAGAAGAACCCGGATTCGCTTGGAATATCCAATAGGCGCCACATTGCAAAAAGAAGAAACGACCGGCCCGCTGTTGTTAACTCGGCTATAACCACGCAAGCGGTTTCTACGCCAGTAAAAAAGAAGAATTTATTTATAAAAGTTAGGTGTTGTCCAACGAATTTAACAAAAGAGAAGTCATATTCATTGATAGATTAGAAAACTGGAATCAAAAGTTACTTCTCACTAATCATTTGACTATAAACGCAGGAACCTCTAAACCTTTACTTAGGCTGGCGTTAAAGCAAATATCCTCTTATTTCATTTAATGACCAAAAAGGTTGTATAAAAATATAAATTATAGTAGGTTTCTGAAAACTTTTCACTTTTCTTTGTGTTTTACGATTTGACGCACAAATATATTTTATATTTTTATTCAACGACAGAAAAGCAGACCAATACAGACCAGACATCGACTCGAAATAAAACAAAGGGACAATTGAATCACTACTGACATACCTAACTATAATATATACCTTACATACATATAAATTGTCTATTTCTTAAAGAAGTGTGTTACAAAATGCCGATCCGGAAAGCTGTAGTCTTCTTCAATCGGGAAAAAATTCGTTCTCAACTCATTGAACTCGACTATATTCAGGCACGGCGCCTGAAAGGACCCATCTATTGTGCCCTAGTGAAGGAACTGTATGAAGAAGGCTGCAAGATAGGTGCTGGGCACCTGAAAAACTTGGCGGAAAAAGAAGATTTCTTCTATGAAACTAAAGTCATAAGAGATCGTGTTTGCGATAATGTAGAACTGTTAATGGCACTGTTTGAGAATATACGCGTCGCCGAGAATGTGCATATACTTGGCCACGCACAGAGCTACAAAACGACCGCCATGTGCCTTCATCAGATTATTCAATTGCTGGAACCTCACAAACTTAAATTCGATTGGCTGCTCGAGGATATATATAGTGTTATAATACCAATCTGTGAATATATTGAAAGCATTGCTAATCACAATGCTGAGGAAACGATTGCTCGTATCTATTTTAAGACCGCAAAATTTCATAGTTCAAGTGGTTGGTTGTCGTACAACAAAATTAACATAAACAAATTTCTTTGATTGAACGTATTTTTCAGAAAGCTCCTTACCAAACGCGATCAAGTTTATGGAAAAAGCGATGGTATTGAGCCGAAATGAAGAATGGCTGTCAGACTACATAACTGAACGTGAGTGGGGTGTTTATCCGACGTTGCACTTGGTAGCGGGACGCGAATTTGCTGAATTGTTGTTGGGCTATGGAAGCGTTGTGGCAAAAAAAGATGCCAAAGCTGCGGAAGAGTTGTTGCACAAAGCTACAATAACCATCGCTGAGAGTAAGTTAGTTCCCCAAAATTGCTCCGGAACCGTTCGCATCACCTATATTAGACATTTAGTATGTGGCTATTTGAAATTCAGCTCTCAATTTATATTTTTTTTTTTTTTGTAGTCAACATTGTACCTTTTTGTCTTTCGCATTTTAGCTTCATTTTTCTTTCTGGCAACAAAAAGCCCGTTACCGTTTTTAATCCTTGGTGACATATCTCTGCTTTATGGTCACTTGAGCAGGAGTCACTATCAGTTGTGGGGCCTTGCACGATAAACGTAGACCATCGTTTTATTTAAGTTAAGAACCCTTTAAGGTTCGGGGTCTTCATTAGAATGACGACATATATTGGGTTAATCATAGTGTAGTCCATTCGACTCTTTTCGATCTGTAAAAAACCCAGTCGCTTTTTCTTCCTTATGTAAAAGCTTTAAATATATTACAAATGCAGACCTGCAATGTGTAGTTTTTTAACGTTAGCTGAGATCGTGATCAAAACTAGAGACCATGTGGAGAAATTTACACTCAAGCTCGGCGCCAGTGATGGCCACTTTCAGTCACCTTACATAATTTAAAATCTCTAATTATCTAATTCAACCTTTTTGTTTACAAAGTTGGTGTGGAGAAGAATAAAATTCAATACATACGTGCACTGCTGTCCCGAACTCAATACATGTTGCAATCGGAAGATTTTGATGCTGCTTCAAAAATGCTGTTAAAAGTGCGGAAAGATATGACCTCGGGGAACGAGGTGACGGATCTCAAACAGTTATTTGACCTATTTCTATATGAGGGGATATGCTTATGGAAGTAAGTAAAAATTCATTAAAAATGTTATACTCTCGCAACTTGTTGCACAGACCTTAGTAATTAAATGGTTGTTTGTCTGTCCGAGAACTAAAATATTTGAGATAGAAAATGTGTTCGACTCGAACTACCTTGACTAAACCCGTTGAAAACGCGAACAATTGATTTAATAATTATCACTATCATTTCTAACTCTAATAACGGCATTGCTCAAAGGAAGGTAGCTGTCTACAAAAAAATGTCAGTCATGCGCGGAGCACAATGCTCGCGACAGACTGCAGCAGCGCGACAGTGAACTGAAAATGGCGTTGTGAATCCTACTACAAGAACGTTTGTGAGAGGGCAGCAACATAACAATGGCCGGCATGTACACAAAACAACCCAGTTGTCCATTTTGCATCTACACAATTTCGTTGTGGCCATACTAATACCTTGCACTTCAATGAAATTTTAATATTTTGTTCAAAGTGGTATTTTTAAGCAAAATATAAGTAAATAGGTAAATTTATTTGTTTTAAATTATCAATTGTTTTTATAAATGATGTAACAGAGCTATTTTATGCTTTTATTTGTAAAATAACGTCATGTTTGTTAGAGCTCTCTCTTTCACATTTTACATATTAGTGGCATCACCACTCTACCTCATCTCTCTGTCTTCCATTCCACTGTCAACTATACTGTCGTCCTACTGTCGTTGGCAAATATAGGATAAAATTGAAGTTAGCGAGAACGACAACTGTCGGCCTGCAGTCGTGTAGTCGTGCAGCTATCAAMATAGGTCCGTCCATAAGAATGTGTGTATTTTAATATTTGACAGATGTCGTTTGCAGTCTGTCGCGAGCATTGTATTCCACACATCATGAATCATATATCGCGAATTTTGAATTTTCGCGAGCTACGTGTTATCGATTTTTGATTGTTTTGTTAGCTAATGTTGGTATTCATATCCCTTATTTATGCTGACAAGATCGGCCATTTTAAATGATTAGATAGTTTTTGACAACTGAGTCGGTTCGCCGCGTATCAAAATTACTCGCCTTCGACTAAAAACAGCGTCGCGCTGACGTTGCTCAGGAGCTATTGAACCCAATCCGCGACAACCCAGATCTGCACCAGAAGGTCATAACTGGTAAAAAATCATGGGTTTACGGTTATGATTTCCAGTTCCACGTCCAAAGCTTAACCATCCCAACTGAAGGTTTCGCTGAGACAAGACCAAAAAGTCGCCAAGTTAGGCAGACCCACAGCCACCGCATTTCGCAAACATGAACTTTTATGATTTTATGTTCTCAAATCTATACTATCGAGGCGATAATTTTAATGAGGAAAAATTATTAAGTTAAATCTTAAAATTTGCTAGAGTATCTAATGTTCGGTTCCCCCGAATCTAACTCTCCCTTAAGGTCCTTATGTACTCAAAATAAATGAATATTATTTTCAAGCTCCAAGGATAAAAACGGTGCTATTTTGAAACTGCAAAGAGCTTTAAAATATGGACTAGAGAGTGGTTGCAAAAGCAGAGAAGCCGAAGCGCTTGTGGCTATAGGCAAGATTCATGCGGAAAACGCCTTGGAAAAAGGACCCGCTCGTCAGGCTTTCACACGTGCAAAACAAATTTATGGGGAACTCGGTGACGTCTTGAATCGCAAGAAGGCCCGCTATATGTTGGCTAAGTTGAAAGCCGATGAGATATTTCCATTTTTCATGGATTTGCTTAAGGATAGCAAGGAGCGGTTTTGTGGATTCTATAACTTGAGACAATGGAAAAATTGCTGTAAAGCGTTTTGGAAAACAATGGGTGTTGAATCATTGGCAACCGATGAAATTTATTGCCTCTTAAAGGACGATATTAAAGATACATTCGCTTGGAAAAGTGACATTTTCACTTGAATACCAACAACACTTTCCACATCACGTTCAGGCTAATCAAAATTGATTTATTTAATAAATGCAATTTCAAATGATTATCTTAGAAAGTCAATGATCTACTCCAATTAGAGTTTACATAGGGAGGATTTCAGCTATTCCTCAATAAGAATGAAATGGCAGTACAGACGCAGTCGCCTTGTAAATCTCTATGTGAATTTTATGAAGTAGACGGAGTTTACTTTGTTACACAAGTGTTATCTATGGCAACTATCCAACTGTCGTGGAAATCACTCCTCACCCTATTATTATTTGACAGACAATAATGTGGTGCACGTTGAAGTCTGCTATAAGCAACTAACTTTTATTATGTTCGGTTATCCATGTTCGGTTGATATTCGGTAAGGCAACTTCTGCCTTTTTCTTCTTTATTGGTGTAAACACCACTTACGGTGATCCTCCTCCATCTGGTCTCTACAATGGAGTGATGTCTTCCTCTGCTTCCCCCCGCGGGTACTGTGTCTCGGGGCTGAAGTGTTTTGATCAATTTAAACGACATGCCGGCATAGCCGTTGTCTCTTAATTCGCTAAACTATGACATTGTCGTCGTATATCTCGCATCGTTCCATCATCGTTCGTCGAGACAGGACTTTCCTTTTCAATTACCTACTCAATTCGACGTAGCACCTGTTGGCAAGAGTTATTCTGCGTGACGTGGGAGGTAAATCGCGAATGCGACGACTGTTTATTTGATGATAGAACATATTTTATCTTGCCCTTGTTCACTACCAGACCCATTTGCTTCGTTTTATTGTTCAACCAAGAGAAAGCAGAAGTAATGTACGGTTGTGACCAATGATATCGATGTAATCGGCGGACGTCAGCAAATGTACGCTCTGGTAGAAGAAGGATGAAGTCATATATAGAAAGGCTGGAGTCTTGTGTAGAAGTTCACGCATGTGAAGAAAGCTCTCTGAGTGCCATTCACTTGGTAGTAGTCAGAAACGATTATTTCACACACGACTTAAGCAGCTCACGTCTTCCGGTCTTAAAGCAAGTATCCTCTGGGTAACCAAAAAACAGCCATTTAAAGGCGATTTAAAATTAGAAGGAGAATCATCCCTCCCCAGGGTTGTGCACGAGGTTTGGAATCGCGATATAAAAGTACCCCCAAAGGCAGGGTTTATAACACTCAAAAAATAAATATTTCGATCTTACTTATAAAGGTAAACCGGACAAAGTTCTAGGGGACATTCCAGCTTGGGTTTTACCCCGCAACTATTGATCAAAAACAATTCCCACAACATCCCGTTCTACGTTACCGGAATCGTCCTGGATTTTGTCAACCAAGGGCAGTTATTTCGGCGATCTAACCCTGTTTTGAAAGGTGAATTTAAGGTTAAGTTTGTCATTACTGGAGCAGGTCCTAGCAGTAGAGTTGCACAGTATCATCTTCACTCGTGCTGGCATTGAGCCCAAGCAGAGCCTTAAGATACACAGGAAGTGAACCACAAGTTACGTGGCCCCATGCTGCCAAAACACTACTGTGACATTAGCTCCTACAGCTGTGCAATCTACGCCCAGGTCGCACTCTGCGTCGCCAGTTCAGTCGAGATATTTTTCAGAAAAATTAAAATTTCTTCCTCTTCTCCAGCCAACTTTACTTCTTAACGCATCGGTTTTTTAATACTCATCGCCGCCCTGATATAGGTCTGACCCACGCCAAATTTATGGACATTAGGAATTTTTTGTCGGCAGTAGCACCCCTCATCGAAGCAACAGCCTACCTAAACATTATTACTAATCTAAAGAAATTCGAACTACAAAACACGCAAGTTGAAGATGCGAATCACATATCGGCAGTGTGTTTATGACCATTTAGCACGTCAAGGTACATAACATTTAAATTACGAAATATGTGTAGTCTTACCAACATTTATATTTTTCAAATTTATTTATATATTTTATTATGCAATTATCGGTAGACATTTTTTATTGTGAAATTCTTATAAAACCAACTTATACTTTAATTGTCCAAAACTTGGATGAAATTACATTTGTAGGTGTTTGTATACAGGAAACTGTATATTTTTTTCCTATTTTTTACACAAAATTTACGTGTAAAATTTCGAACATTTTTCTTCGTAAATAAAATTACAAGTTTAGCAATATTAATATAATGTTATAACCATTTTTCATTAAATTACTTTAAGTAACTTTAAACTAAGTGAAACAGTAATGGTGTTATGTACAAACGTTAAAAAGAAGGATAACGGAATTTTAGTAAATGATATTCGATCAATATCATTTCAAAAATAAAGGCACCGAATAGTTGGCTAGTGAACACTAACAACTACAAACGCCTGCAAGAATCTCAAACATATAACAAATTGTCTTGGTTAGAGTTTAATTTCGATTATTCAATGTAAAATACACAAATACGTGTGTATACCTTAAACATAGAGTGAGAAGGGAGGGGGTTTTATAAACAAAATGAATTGCGGAATTACTTTTAATGTTTTTTTTTTGTTTGTTCTTTTTTTTTTTTTTTTTTTTTTTTTTTTTTTTTTTTTTTTTTTTTTTTTTTTTTTTTTTTTTTTTTTTTGATGGTACCTAATTAATTAACGATTATACTGCTACATTATCACTCGGTTGTCACTTTCGAGGTCAAAAGGTTCGTAGCTTCAACGGTAGAACCCAAATGCTTATCTTTAGAAATCTCATCAATACGTTCCTTTACAATTCCGTCTACTATTTCGCTATCTTCCATTGCGCTGTCCCCTAAGAAATGTGAATTAGCAGTGGTATCATCTGTAATGAAAAATTGTGTTTATTTAATGCAAATAAAAAAATTGTGGCAAATTTAAAAAATCGAATATAAATTACCATCAACAAACAACTGTAGAGATATGTCATCGTCTAATGTATCTCGCAATTTTGTATCGGTTATACAAATATCCTCAGGTGATTGGTTTTCATTCGTTTTTAGGTCGGAGATATTGTTTGTATTCGAACTCAACTCAATATCATCCTCCATGGTTTGTAGTGCTTCCTTTGAGCCAACAGCATTTTCATTGCACATAAAAGTGTTGACAATGTCGTTCAACGACTGAGAAGGTGACACTGAATCAATACGTGTAAGTTGGGGGAGCTCTGCTAAGTCCACGTCTATTGTTTGCTGTTTTGTTTCCCCTACCACATTTTCATTATCTTCAACAGATTGAATTTCATCGATAACCTTGTCAGTGGTGACCAAGTTCTCAATATTTTTCATTGCCTCAGGTTCCGTATTGCTAGATTGATTGGTGCTAGGAGGAAGCGAACTATCGACAGCCGAAGCGAAACTCTCTCCAGATGTGTCTTGAACATTGCCGGTATTGTCAATTGTGTCAATAAGTGTAGGTTCTAAGTCACTGTTTGATGCTTCATTAGTTTTTTCCGGAGCAACATCATCCATGGTATTGGCGGAACTAGTTCGAGATATGCGACGTTCAGGTATTTCAATGGGCACTTAAACAAATATAAGAAAATAGTTAGTATGCTTCAATTGGGGAAAACATTTTTATAGAACTCATGATTACCTATATATTCACACTCGTCGTCTTCATCGTCCTCTTCTTCAACTTCGGCGGCAGTTAATCGCCGTAAACTACTTGGAGGCATTTTTTCGTTCGCCAATTTAAGTTTTTCTTTGCGTGGGCTGGGCGTACCATCCCCTTTTAGTGGACTAAAGGATTTTTTTTCACGCTTTTTTTTACCTGGCGAAGCAAATGGCGTGCTTGCAACTACTGGAACAACAAAGAGCGAGGGGTCTAATTCGATATCGTCTACAACTTTACCATTTTCCACTTTTTTGAGACGAGCTGGAGTTACCGTTAAAGAGATCGGAATCGGATTCGCTGTCTTCATGGCAGCTTCCGATGTAGACGCTACATCTGGATCACATACCGAACTCATATCTGCTTCCTCCGAATCACTACTATCGCCAAATATTTCGACCTGATCGCGAAAAGAGACAGACAGATTTTTCGATTTTGATCGTTTTGCTTGTAACCGACGAGCACGGGCATTAGACTCAAATATCAACATCATCGGATGTGAACACCGTTCGATTTTAACATGAGAACAAAATACGCGTTTGCCATACATTTTTATAAGATGTGTTCTCGTAAACTTAGTTGGTTTGGTGCTTGAAATTGCGGCGGCTGCATTTACTTTCTTCGCAATTGTCCCAGCACTCAACTTTTGTGAAGGCCTTTTTTCTTTTAGGAATCCTTCAGATTTTGTTTTTGACTTGGGTGACCGAGTGAGTGCATTTATTTTTATGAAAAACCCAGATGAATGTTTGGACTCTTTTTCGTCACAAATTCCGCCATGTTTAGAATTCAATGACTTCTCTGAAGGTAGAATTCTATTGCTTTTATTATTTTTACCGCTATTTTTAAGATATGATTTTTTATTTTCCGTCTGTTTCTTTTCTCTTGCATGGAACTCTTGTTTAAGTTTTGCTAAATCCTGTCTTAACAAACGCACCTTACAACGTTTTACATTAAAATGTGTTAACTGTTGTGCTTTAACAAGCACATCTGGATCGAATAGTTTTTGTTGTGCCTTCGTGGGTGTTGATTTTTTAGGTGACTTTTCTCCATTTTTTACTGCTGATCCAGTAAAGTCCGCTGCTTTCTTGGTAAATGTTGGTGTTTTTGATGTTTTACTAAGCTTCTGATTTTTACAATCTGAGCTTTCAACTTTTTTCCTCTCTAAGAGAACTTTAAATGGTCTTACTATTAGGCCTTTTGGAGGTGATAAACTGCGACTTTTGCTTATATTTTTTCTGACAAATGTCGTCGCAGGTGGAGGCATTGATTCACGACGCACTGCAGCATTATCTAAAGGCTTCGTTTCTGTCGATATCTTCTTTATTTTATTGGGAGTTTGCGGATTTACATGTGATTCAGGAGAAGGTGACCTCTTTGAAGCCTTTATAAACTCACGTGTATTTGTAGACTCGGCACTTTTCAAATTTGCCGGCGTCTCTGTTCTTAGTTGATCGAATAGCGTATCCATTTTTTATAAGTTATGCCTCGCGGTACAATCTAATAAAATACGCAAAAATATGTTTAGTAAATACCCATTCCCAAACCGCCATTACATACTGAAGTTACACTTACTATAGTTTTTACTGAACGGCGAGTATTTTACTGTGTCAGATTATTTATGCCTAAATGATGATTTAAGATATATATGCGTATTCATTTAACATTTTCTTTATAATTTGCGGAATTTATGCTTAGAAAACCACCGAACTTTTTCTGCAGTGCAAAACAGACGCGTTCTTTAAAGCTCTTTTCGCCGCAATGATTTTCGCCGTTCAGATTTTGACAATTATTTTAATTGTAGAAGAGTGAAATGGATATTGCTGGCAAATTAGTGTTGTAAAGTTGCCCACATCAATTTGAAAACAAAACTGCTGACTTGGAAGCACTCAAATTATTGTTGCATAGGTTTTGTGTTGTGAATTGGTGCGCCGAAGATAAAGTGAACGCTTGAAGGGGATTAGAAATGTAATTATTTAAATAAAATTTGAATAAAAATATCACTTAATTTTTTGACCTACTAAAGCAGTTCGCATTTATTATTGTGTATTATTTTGACTGACAGCTATAACTTATGTAATAATGACATGCGTGCTGTGCCAGTTTTCTAAAAAAGAAAAGATCCGAAAAATCTATTTTTAGCTTTTTTCCCAGCATAGAGCCGCACCAAAAATTGTGCGAGACGCTTAAAAATTTTTTTTTTTGCTTAGCTCGATTCTGGTCAAGTGTACTATATACATATTTTATATAGTGATACAATTTAAGCCGGCATAACTACATATATGTAAAATGTAATTTTTTGCCAAATAAATCTCATTTGTTTAAAAATTTAATTTTTCAGTTCGTCGACAAAATGGATCCAGAAGCATTCTTGGATATGGCCAATCAGGTCATAAAGTTGAAAATGTTTCCTTACTTTGACATTGCACACAGTCTGCTTGCCGCACTAGCTGTTAGAGAAGATCTAGGTTCGAATGCACAATCATTTTCACGTAAACATCCGCTTGCATGTTGGCTATCTACGATGCTTGTAATTTTCTCCGGAGGCATGGTAGCTAATGCACTGCTTGGTGAACCTATATTGGCCCCTCTGAAAAACACACCACAATTATTCGTTGGCACAGTTGTATGGTGAGAACTTTATTATATGCATATTTAAATACGCGCATAACATTTGAAAACATTTAATATTTAACAATAATTTCACAGGTACTTGGTTTTCTACACACCCTTTGATATCGGTTATAAAATTGGCAAGTTCCTCCCAATTAAAGTAGTTGCTAGTGCAATGAAAGAGATTTACCGTGCAAAGAAAGTTTATGATGGTGTCTCCCACGCTGCTAAGTTGTACCCAAACGCCTGGATAATTATGATTATAATTGGAACATTGAAGGGCAACGGTGCTGGATTCACTAAACTTTTAGAAAGACTGATTCGAGGAGCCTGGACACCGACAGCTATGGAATTCATGCAGCCTTCATTGTAAGACCTTAGAAAGGCATACGTACAAAACTATTTGCTTATGTTTTTAAACATTAATTTCAGCTACACCAAAGCTTCTTTGTTAGCTTCAATAATATTTGTACTGGATAAGAAGACAGACTGGATTTCAGCGCCCCATGCTTTAGTTTACTTCGGTATTGTTATATTCCTGGTATACTTCAAGCTATCTTCAATTCTTTTGGGTATACATGATCCTTTCCTACCATTCGAAAATCTGTCCTGTGCAATATTCTTCGGCGGCATTTGGGATAGCTTAGCAAAAATTTTGGGACGTGGTCAAGCAAAAGAAGGTGAAGTAAAAGAAAGCAAAAAGAGCAATTAAAAGGCCGATACGCAGTGGCTTTGTCGAAAATTGAAAAGACGTTAAAATGTGGTTTGAAATATATAACATCCAAAAACAGCAACAACAACACAACGACCTTTTTTCGAAAAGATGATATTAACGTAAACGATTTTCCTCTTTTTGTAATTTTGTTTTGACCACCGTACAGTTTTACTACAATTGAATATTTTTCATTTTGAAAACAAAAATGTCCTAAGCAATGTATTCTAGTCACTTTTATACCATAGTGCTCAAAATGAAACGCAAAAGTGAACCATAAAGTCATTCTTGTGATTGAACAACAAGTGGGTGTGCTTGCTCAATGATGAATTTGACTTCTTGCAAAAGCGTTTGTATTGGAGGTTAATTATTATATTGTTGATTTTAGTAATTTATTTTTTTTATTATTATTTTCGTAAATATCAGTAACGGGCAGAAATACATTTAATTACAAATGACTTCGAAATTTAACATTAGCATTAATGATTATATGCTAAGATCTTGCCAAATTTAATTTAAAACCATCGTACGTACGTTTGTATATATTTAAGAAGTACGAGGAGAAAATAAACAATAAGCTTTATATCCGATATTGTCACGAGAAAGACTTCTCGATGTTAAATATATTTAAAGTAATTTTACAACAAAAAATTAAAATAAAACAATACCTTTGAGATACCAAAATATAGCTTATTTTCAATTTTGTAGGACTAAGTGTAAAATTGAGAAAGAAATTCCGCAGCATTCAAGTGTCGTGTTATTGTAATGGCGTCCGCAGACGCCGAAATTTTTTTTTTTTTTTAATTTATAAACTGTTATCTAATTTAAAGGAGTTAGATAMAATCAGAAATATGGGAAAAATTACAATTTTATTTTGCAGTGATGCAGTTCCACACCAAAGCTTCTTCCGGGTATCATCACTACGCGGAGATCCTTTTATTAACATATACTCTAAAAAAAATTTTTTATGAGGCACTATTTTTACATGTTAAAAGTTAAAGTTAATTGAAATCTTCCGAAAGATTCTTGAGTTACAAAGGCCTTCAGTTGTACTTGAAGCTTTTATCCAATTCGTTAAAATTATCGAAGAATATTTCTTTGATATAATACAAAAAATTGCTGTTAAAAATTAACTAATTATTTAACTAATTTTTACTGTTTATTATTCGAAATATCCAAAACTGGTCTAAGTGGATTTGGGACATTGAAATAAGATAATCGAGCTTAAAAATCATCAACAATCACCAGATAAGAACACCAAACAACGGAAAAGTAACACAATTTTTAGTCAACAGGAAACGAAACGAGTTTCAATCAAGTTTATTGCAATTATTAATAAATATAAAGAAATATTATAAATGGACTTTTATAATTGGTCATCTGTATGACTTTAAGTAGGAATGTGAACCATTTACTTAAAAAAAAAATAATCCACTCAATTCCAATATTGCTTGTAAGCATGGCATTGCAAATTTTTAAGAATTCTTAAATTAATTTTTTTCGTTCTGGCAATGCTGTATGCGTATTTTTCTTTTGACATTTTGTTTTTTGCTGATTCGCCGCAATTAAATCATTATATAGTTGGCATAAACGAATGTTTTTGTTTACAAAGCAAAACTTAGTTAATATTAGAAACTTTGAAATAAATTTTTAAAATTTAATTGAATTCAATATGGAAATGGATTATGAGGATTCGGGTTGGCAAGGACGTCAAAAGCAACCAGGCGAGGACGAGGTCAGCTATATCTTTATACTCTTCAACCATTGAAGAATTCATATGTTTGTAATTTTAGGAAATGCCCGAGGATAACCCACAGGAAACCATTCAAGAATGTCTTGAAAAATTTCTCACACCTGATTATATAATGGAACCCGGAATATTTACGCAACTAAAGCGTTATTTCCAATCCGGTGGTTCCCCAGAAGAAGTTATCACAATGCTGTCTGAAAACTATAAAGCTGTTGCTCAAATGGCAAATTTGCTTGCTGAATGGCTTATTCTTGCTGGCGTTAAGGTCACCGATGTACAAGCAATGGTGGAAAACCATCTTAAAGATATGATTTTGAAGACCTTTGATCCTAAAAAAGCCGACACAATATTTACAGAAGAAGGTGAGACGCCTGATTGGTTAACTGAAATGATTGATCATCATACATGGCGTTCGCTTATTTATCGACTGGCGGAGGAGTATCCCGACTGCTTAATGTTAAACTTCACCATAAAACTAATCTCAGATGCTGGTTTCCAAAGCGAAATCACATCAATTTCAACTGCCGCACAGCAAATTGAAGTATTTTCGCGCGTCCTTAAAACTTCCATTACAAAGTTTCTTAACAATCCCGAAGACATACAAGGGGCTATACAAGAATGCGCGCGCATGGTATGCCACGGACAGCATACATATGTTTACTCACAAGTACTAATTCAAGTATTAAGTCAGGAGACAAAAGGTGGCTTCAATATGAAGCGTCTCTCACAAGAGATTACAAAGTATGCGCTGCAAAAGTAAGTTTATTTGGAGCAAATTAATTGATACTGTGTAATGATAATGATTGGCAAATATCTTTGTGTTTTTTTTTAGTAATCAAAATGTAACTCCCATTACTATGGCTCTTAATGGATCGGCGGCATATCCACAAGCATGCCAGGCTCTGTCATCGATGCTTTCGCGCAACACGCTTAATCCAGCAGATATTACAGTATTGTTTCGAAACTATTCTGCGGCAGACCCACCACCAATCGATTTAATACGCAATCCTCAATTCCTGGAATTGCTTGTAGATTCTCTATTCAAAGCTGGAGTAAAAATTAATCCTGAACACAAGTCCAAGTATATCCATTTGCTGGCTTATGCGGCTTCAGTAGTTGACACGCCGGCAAAAAAGCGCCCGATGACCGAGCGTGTGCTCAATAAAGATGAATTGAAAAGTACAATACAAGCGATCGAAAAAGTCCACGCAATTTGCAACGTTAACAAAGGCTCCACCGAACTAATTGCGGAATTGCAAACGCTCTACAATTGCATTAAGTAAATTATAAATTGAAAAAAAGAAAACTGTGCAATAACTTTACTTACAAATTACAGATATCCAGTGGTTGGTGTTGGTGTTATACGTTGGATTGAGAACACAGTTACCGAACCGTCTTACTTCAAACTATCTACCGACAGTTGCCCTACTCATTTGGCCATACTAGATGAAGTCGCGGCTGTGCATCCTACACTGCATCAACAGATTTTAAGGTTACTTATAAGGCTATTTGAATCGAAGCAGGATGAGCTAGAGATTTTAGTACAACTAGAAATGAAGAAAATGTTATTGGACCGAATGGTTAATCTATTGACCCGCGGCTGTGTAGTGCCCGTTGTTAAATATATTAAACAGTGCTGCGCTAAAGGTGATACAGACATATCACTCATACGGTACTTTGTTACTGAAGTACTTGAGACTATAACGCCACCATATTCACCAGAATTTGTGCAATTGTTCCTGCCAATGGTGGAAAATGAGGAAATTACGGGTACTATGCGTGGTGAAGGTGATAACGATCCAGTTTCGGAATTCATCGGTAAGTATTTTACCAATTTCACTACAAATATTTTATACGAATCTTTAACACTTGTTATTTCTGTTTTAGTGCACTGCAAAGCTCGTTACACCACCGTTTAGTTCAGTCACTACAAGTTATGGGAAATATAAGCATAATTCTGAAAACTTATCGGACTCTAATAACAAAGAAATTTCTACTTCAGTGACTATTCATCACTAGGAGATAGCGGATATACAATAATATGTTATATATATTATATCTCTTATGTAGTAGCTTGTTTAAATTGTATTTAACATACAACTAGACAATGTATTTAATATTTACATTCGTTGTTTTTTTACAGTTTATTTTTATGGCTTTATTCACAGTACAGTTGTATTTAAATACATTTTTGTATGAATAATTTATCGTTTTCTTGATGACATAGCAGAGACAGAGAACGTAAAGTACGTTTCACCAGCCACTACGCGGCGTGACGACTCAATGAGTCGGCCATTACGACACCGTAGAAAGCAGACACTCCAGCCACGCACAGACGACTCTTTCTGTTTTACTTCAACCACTCGTGGGAACGCACCACATGTTTAGCGCTCCGCCGTACTTTCATCAACTTTATCATTCAAACATAAAACGTAAAAATAACTATTTTTGGATAACACGTTGTAATAAATATAGTGAACTTCCCAATAAATAGACAATTATATGATAACAAACGACACGATTATACTACAAATATACCTATTTGTATAGTATATTACTATTCCGTTTACAAATTTGAAATTTCAAACTAAATTGTATATCAGCTGATTGTTCTTGTCCGCATTGCCAACACAATTCATTTTAAGCGTATATATGAAATAAGCTAAGTGCGCTTTATTTGTCCATGATTTAGCTATTAGCTTGTGATGGTCAAATAAAGCACGGCTATTATTGTGTGTGGCGTATTTTATTTGTTCAGAAAATTAAGCTATTATCTTATATTGTATGGAAGACTTATGTCCTCACAGACGACAGCGCTAATATGCATTAGCGGCCTTAATTTACTTGCGCATTTGACCCGTGCTTTAGCTGAATTTACCAAATTTGAGTGGGCAACACTCCTCAAATGCTTCCTTTGCGTTTACAACATCAGAGGTAAGCAGTTTTATATTGCTAATTAAATTATGTGCACGTATATTAACAAAAACTAATTTTTATATTTTTAGATGGCAGAAAATAAACAACGCACAGTTTGTTATCCATTTTTCCAATATTCTCAACTTTATCGCTTTACAATCAATTATTGCTTTTGATTTCAGTCTATTACCTTTGAACGTAGTTAATAATAAACAATTTTTTTCGTTAAATTTWTTTATTTAATTATTATATATTTAACATATATATTTCTGTAAATAATTTTTCTTATTCGTTTTTATTTCACTTTTTTTTTAAATGAATAAACAAATTTCACTATCAGCTGTCTAAATGCACAAGTCTGCCGTCTGTCACCATAAAATCTCAATGCGCATTAGCGTTGCTTAAGGCGCATTAATTTTGCTCGTCTGTCACGGCTATTAGCCAATATAATTATGCTGGTATATAATAAGCTATCATAGCTTGTATATTTGACTAGAGGCATTGCCAGTTCATCGTCTTTTCCCCCAAAAAAGTAGTTGGCAATAGCGAGAAACCTCATTTTGACAGATAAAAATGTAAACAATTAAAAAATACATTTGTAAATGAAAAATAAATAAATGCGCGTAATGGAAAATTTTATAAAAGATGCGGTAAGTGGGGATTTTAAATTGAAATTAAGACGAAATTTAACTTTGTGTGTTTTCCAGTTGTTTGATACTGTGTGCATAAATTCAAATAATGAAGAGGATAAAGAAGTATTGAACATCCTGACTGTTATAGCTGCTGAATCAAGTTCGTCATCAGAGGATTCAGAGCAAGAGCAGATGGAGCATCCACAATGCTCTAATTTTATGGATACTATTGATAATTTTGAAGATGAGGATTTCAAATATTACTTTCGTTTGAGCCGCAAAACTTTAGATTACTTAATAGGTATGATTGGCTTTTGTTATGAGACATTTCTTTATGAATATATAAATTTTTACAGGAAGATATGAGGAAAGTGAAAGAACCTGTTTTGCTACGAAGTCCGGAAAAGTCAAAATTCCTGCCAAAACAATGATCTGCATGTACGTATGGTATTTAAGTAATACAATTACCTACAGACAACTAGCCATATTGTTTGGCGTTACGAAGTCCACAGCATGGGCGATTGTTCGTCGCGTTGTCGCGTGGGTTATTTCAATAGGTCATGAGTTCATTAAGTGGCCAACTGCAGATGCGTTGGAAGAAACAACTCGCAAGTTTTTGCAAAGAAAGCAAATACCAGGTGTTGTTGGTGCTATTGATTGCACCCACATAACAATTAACGCAGCCATAAAAGACAAGCATATATATTTTGATCGGAAACGGAATTATAGCATTGCTCTACAGGCCATTGTCGATGCTGATAAAAAATTTATTGACATTTATTGTGGGGAACCCGGATCATATCATGACTTTACAGTTTTAAAAAGGTCAGCATTTTATAGAAAAGCGGAAAGTAATATGGAAAATTTATTTCCAAATTCTACTTTTATTCTCGGGGACTCGGCATACCCTTGTAAATATTACCTCATTCCGATGTTTAAAGATTATGGTTCGTTAACTCCTAATCAAATCAACTTTAACAAAACACATTCTTCAGCAAGAATAGTTGTGGAAAATGCATTTGGAGCACTAAAAGGACGGTTTCGAAGGCTTCTTAAATTTACGGAGCACAGAAATATATGTGCAATTTCAAATTTAGTGGCAAGTGCATGCATTATGCACAACATATGTATTATAACAAACGACGATACTATTATTGATCATCAAATTGAAAGTGCCGAACCGGAGCCGGAACCTGCTAATGAGGGGGCGAGAGAAGCAAATGGAGGTCGTCGGAATCAGTTGCTTACAATTTTAACATGAGGAAATGAATAAATGTTTTAAAATGCACTTTTAGAGCAACATTTTTCTAGTACATATATATGTCTATATAAGCACGAGTACATATACAGTGGCGCAAACTCAAATAATAAAATTGTTTCTTTTATATAAACACGTACATATACGTATGCATCGTGAAATAAAATAATTCAATGAAATAAAACAATATCTATTGGTTGAAGAAGCAATTAATTTTGCTATCTTTTATTCATAACACACCGCTATGGAAGTTTTAGATTTTCTTCCTCTATGTTTAGTTTTTTTTCTGATTTCTATCTGGAGATCTCGTTTTTCCACCAAATCCCGCATTTTACTTTGTATATTCGCGTAGAACTTCCCCTTTTCTTCTGCACCTTTTCTTTTCTAGAGGATCAGTTCCAATGTTTATGATGTGGTTGTTGGACAATGCGCAACTTTGGCCAAAAATTTCGTCCATTTCCGACATGTACGGTATTGCATACGGAGAAGTTCTGGTCTAATTATCTTTCGCTGTTTTTATACGCATTCGAAAGCGTTCGCATTTTTGCTACAATAGCAGCCGTCTTCACCGTTGTATCCTGTGAAAAGAAATGTAATAAATATTTACACACTAAACTGAAAATATTCTTACCGCAAACCCTTAAAATATCATGTCCTCCAAGACGTTTTCATAGGGGAACTTTTTCTTGCGCGCATGCAGGAACTCATCCTTCCTCTTATTGTAGCACTTAGGGAATAGGAGCGTCACGGAATCTGTCCAAACTTTTCTTTTGCTGTTGATAAACAAAATATATAATTATTTATTTTGTGAAAACTCTGTTTACAAACTTACCTCAGAGATCGTATAATACATTATATATATACACAACTCTAATATATTAAACGTTCTCTGCAAACATTGCGATGCGAAAAGTTGAATATCAGCTGTTGTTATTGCCCGCGTTGCCAACATAATTATTGAAAATGTGAAATAAGCTAAATACGTTTTATTTGTCCATGATTTAGCTTTTAGCTTATGGTCAAATAAAACACGGCTATTATGAAATATATTTCATTTTTAAATTTTGTATAATATTTACCAATCTTCATCCACATTCCTTAAATTGCAATGAAAATATGTATATATAATACTTAAACACACAATGTGCTGAACTCATAGAGAGCGACAGACTTCAAGCGACTTCTGTCAAATATTAAAATACACACGTTCTTATGGATACACTTATGTCGTCGTGCAGCTTTCCAAATAACTATGTCCTTAAGAACGTGTGTACGTTCTTAAGCAATTCCTCAAGAAAAATAAATACATTATTTCTTCAAGTAATTTTGACAACTGATTACACATTGTGAATGATCCACATTAGAAGAGCAAGAGAGAATAAACGAGGAAAATAAACTTTGTGCAAAATATGTATGTATGTATGTGTGAAGTAACATAAATATTTTCATTGCGATTTAAGGAATGTTGATGATTGGTAAGTTTTATATAACATTTCAGGTTTAAATAAACTTCATAATAATGATTTTAACTAATTTAGATGAATTTAACGATTACTTTGAATTTCCTTCAAGAAACAATCGTTAATTGCATGTTTCTTCGCAAAACCAACTTAGTTTAAATTGAATCGTTTGAAATTTTTTTTTTTTTTAATTTAATTGAATTCAATATGGAAATGGATTATGAGAAGCGGGTTGGTGAGGATGTCCAAGAAACCTGGCGGGAACGAGTCAACTATATCTTTACAACCTCGAACCATTGATGAACTCGTATGTTTTGTAATGGAAAAGGCGATATGATTTTTAAGGAAGAAGTTGATTCTATTGATCATGATATATTCGTTCATGCATTTATCGACTGGTGGAGGAGGTTCCCGAGTGCTTAGTGTTGAACTTCATCATAAAACTAATATAAATACCAAAAAATTTCAAAGCGAAATAACATCAACTTCAACTGCTGCACAGCAAATTGAAGTATGATACAGGGAATCGAAAAAGTTCGCACAATTTGGAATGTTAACAAAGGCTTCACCGAACTAATTGCGGAATTGCAAACACTCTTCAATTGCATTAAGTGAATTATAAATTAAAAAGTAAGAAAGGGCTAATTTCGAGTGCAACCGTAATACTCTTGCAACTTGCTGGAATCAAAGCCAGGAAAATATCCTACGATGTAAAACGTCAACCAGAGGATTGGCCCTTAAGCTATATTATATATACATACATACACCATATAGTATAACTTATACACTGACCTACGTATATATTCGGCATAACATTTGCTAGAAAAACCAAATATATGTTGTCATCACCCACAATCAGCCGGATGTTCAATAATCCTGGTAATGATCATATGGGGACTAGGTGGAGTTTTTGCCCCATTGTATTCATTTTAAACACAATGATATATGTACAATTATGAGTCAAATACGTTATGAAAATTTCATTGAGATAACTCAAATATTGGCCGACATATCCAGCATAAGATCATCAGAAAGTTCGAAAATAGTAGTATATGGGGACCCAGGGAAGTATTGACCCGATTCCACCAATTTTGGACACACAGAACTACTACTGCAGGGAAAGGATTATATCTGAATTTCTATTGTATAACTCACACATAGACCGATATTTTCGAACAAAGTCAACTATAGATACTGGGGTCCGCATATTCGGTACCAAGGGTTTTGAACAGTTTTGGTTGGATTTGAACAATTTTATTAGAAAGCAACGTGTCTCAAATTATGATAATAAAATTAATAATCACTATAAAACCATGCACCAATTATATCCTCTACATGGCAGCAAATAAAATTTTAAGACAAAACACTAGAAGTGATGAGATTTAACCTCGGTCTTACCAATGATGATACCCTAGCCATGCAACACCTAATAAACTGCTACAACGCCACATCGCAAAATGCTGATTTACACACCCTTAACACTGGACTATATAAATACGAGCAAGCACCTACCTCCAATCCAGGGGCGTAGCTACCGCCGTATTTGCCGTATCAATTATACGGTCCAAAGCGTGTAAGGAAAAAGAATAAAAACTTTCTAATTTATTTTATTTTACAAATGACAAAATTCTATAAAACAATTCCTTTTTTTCTCGCCTTAAGCGTGCGTTCAAAAGTTGGCAACACTCTACATCGTTATGGCGGGCTGCGGGACTTCCCCGTTTTACTTACTTCACTCAGCGGGAAATCCCCGGGAATCCTTCATCGATATCGCGWTGTACGTGTACGTTGTTGTACTTTGCATTGGATGTTAAACCACGGAGTGCAGTGCACTGTTTATTTACGCCCTTTATATAAATGTGCATTACATTGTAATTCAGTACAAACAATATTGTTCTTYTGGTTTAGCAGTATTAGTAGCGATTTGTTAAAGAAATGAGTGAAAGGAAAAGAGATTATCCCAGCGGCGCAGAGAAAAGAAAAATTAAACAGAAAAGGAACGAGGTCATAAAAAAAGTGCCCAAAATTTCTTTATTTTTTTAGAGACAAGATACTGTGAGTGATTTAGATTGGCAATTATTTAGGGCCCGTAGTGATAAACAAGGAAATCTTTTAATTTCGGTCTGTCCATCCATGAACTTTAAAAGAACTTCTTCTAAAAACGAAAGGTGAAATAAATTATTTAAGCCCTACGATTCAAAACGAAATTATTAGTTTGCTTGGTACCACCGTTAGGAACAATATTATCTCAGAAATTAAAAAAGCTCCATTTCTGACAATAATTCTGGATACAACACAAGACTTGTCAAAAATTGACCAACTATCCGTAGTTTTTCGATATATCTCGGTTACAGAAAATGATGATAATGTGCCTAAAGAAATAAAAATCTGTGAGTCCTTTTTAGGATTTATAGCAGTAACCGATTGCAGTGCAGCAGGTCTGAAAACTGTCATTTTAAATTTGACTAAAGAATATGGAATTGATTTGACTAAATGTAGAGGACAGGGATACGATGGAGCAAATGTTATGTCGGGTGTGTATGGAGGATTACAAACCCTAATAAAAGAGCATGCTCCAAATACCGATTATGTTCATTGTGTTGCGCACGCTTTAAACTTGGTTTTGAACGATGCTGCGAGACATGTTCGTGAAGTATCGACTTTTTTCGATAATTTAGAAAAAATATATACTTTTTTTGGCAATAGTATAAAACG
>NW_017537101.1:1436270-1437714 GCF_001853355.1 Bactrocera latifrons | reverse complement strand
GGTAAATTATGTGATAAATAAATATTTCTTTTCACAATATTTTGTTTCCTTTGTGAAAAATCTTTACCTCCATATAAGGGCCTCAAAAAAAAATTTTTATACGGGGCCCCGACAAGGCACGCTACGCCACTGCTCCAACCCTTAAGTAAATTGATACATATGTATCTATACAAAATGGGTCGAAGGCCTTAGGAGCCAGTTCCCTTTGTTTCCTAGTCTGTCTCTAAATATATTTACAGGTCATATTTAAATAAATAATAAAAATACGCAACAATTTTACTAACAAGTTTGTAGAAATCCAGTGGTTGGCGTTGGTGTTATACGTTGGATTGAGAACACAATTACTTTAAACCTGTTTCAACGACTGTCGGCTCTATGTATCCGGCTGAAGACGGTTATTTCGACACCATGCCTCGAAATTACTTTAAGAATGTTTTCTGCCGCTACAAAAACAGCTTTCAACTATCAATCGTTAGTTGCCGTACCTATTTGGCCAACTAGATGCAGTGTGGGATTCGCGTCGTTGTTGTGCATCCCACACTGCAACAACAGATTTTACGGTTACTTATAAGGCTGTTGGAATCGAAGCAGGATGAGTTAGAAATTTTAAGTACAACTAGAAATAAAAATAAAATGTTAATGGACCAAAAATCTAAGCTCGTTGCACCACCGTTTATTCCAGTGATTACAAGTTGTGGGGAATATACATAAGTATTATCCTGAAAGCTTCTCGGACTTAACTGACACAGAGGAATGTCTGCTTCAATGACTAACAGTCTTATCTGCTGCAATAACTTGTTTAAATTGTATATAACATACAACTACACAATGAATTTGAGTTATCATTTTCACTTTCTGAAGAGAKTTTGTCATTTTTTATTTATTTATTATTATTATTTTTTTCAATAAATACATTTTTGTATGACTAATTTATCGAAATAATAAAAGATAATGAATATAATTAATTGTAATATATTATAAAAGGTTCAATGTATGTTTCGGGTTCAGTGCAATTTATATTCTTCAAACGGATTCGTTTCAAGATCTGCAAAAATTGGAATCGAAACCTTAACACATTATTACATTAGTGGACAACTTTCTGCTTTAGTATTAAAACAAAATAAAGCTGGCAACGAAATAGATCGGGCTTGTGAGAATGACCTTACGAAATCTGGAATGTTATAAGTTTCAAATGTTCCGGCCGAGGTCAGGTATTTTATAATAATCAAGTGTCCATTCTGTAGAGATTTAATTTTATACTCAGTCACACAGTGAATAATAAAAAAACAATTGTCAGACACGTGATATTGGGTTAGTTTTTATACTCTCGCAACAAAGTTGCTAAGGAGAGTATTATAGTTTTGTTCACATAACAGTTGTTTGTAAGTCCTAAAACTAAAAGAATCAGATATAGGGTTATATATACCAAAGTGATCAGGGTGAC
>NW_017537101.1:1434059-1435770 GCF_001853355.1 Bactrocera latifrons | reverse complement strand
CGAAAACCGAAAACCTATAAAGTGTCATAACTAAGCCCTAAATAAAGATATTAAAGTGAAATTTAGCACAAAGGATCGCATTAAGGGGCGATAATAAAGAAACATGTAAATGACGGATAATGAAATCACGATTATGACTTTATCATGCGAGAGTATAAAATGTTCGGTGACACCAGAGCCTTCCTTACTTGTTAAATTTTTATTTTAAACAGTATAAAAGAAGAACATTTGCCGTTAAAGCTGATATCTGGACTCTATTTAGGTAGTAAGACTCTAATTAGTTGTCATGGAAATCATCTAACGGTAGACAAGGATAAGGTGCTGTTTCGACGGGGTCGGACCATTGAGAGAGAGAGGTGGGCGGGATTCATTGAGTCTTCAAAGAGGTGGTTATAGTTCTGCAGGAATTTATTGCACGCAGAACATATATTAATAGATAGAATAGGTTTAAGCTGCTACGGTATCCACAACGAAGTTGCGTAAGGATAAATCTAGATTCGCAACTCGAGCATTTCGTCTTGGAATAATTAAGTCTTAATTTTGCCCTTTAAATACGCCGAACACCTAGCCAGCTAGCTGTTTTGCATGCGTGTCAATTAGCGACATTTCCTTCCCTTCTTGGGACAGAGTGCTGGTCTTCTCCGTCACTCTAGCTTTGGAGAAGTCTCCACCTCGCATGATGATCTTTCCTGTTGTCTCTGCAGTATATTAGCAGTATACCTGAAAAATAAAACGGATAAGGAAAGGACATGCTTCCAACCATTGAGCAGTTGATCCATAATGGCCTTCTGTAGGGTGGTCAATATATCAGCTTCCATGGTCTTAGTGCTCAGTATTTAGAGGAGAGTCGTTGCTCTATTCGATTGTGGGAAGTAAGCCTCTCCATGATTTGACTTCTTTTAACATCAGCCGATCCTGGTTTTCCGGTGGCGTCTCCCTTGTCGCAACGTCGACTCATCCGTTGTTGACATCGTCCAAGCCGCTGCACCATATAGCAGGACGAGAATTATGAGCGACTTATAGAGTTTGGTTTTTCTTTGCTGAGAGAGGACTTTGCAAGAGTTATCCTACGTTGGATTTCCGGGCTGACATTGTTGGTGGTGTTTACGCTGGTTCCAAGATAGACGAAATTATCTACGACTTCAAAGCTATGACTGTCAACAGTGACGTGAGCGCCAAAAAAAAAAGATTGTACCTGCTCGATTAAGTTCTGCAACTCGAATTATTTTCTCCAGAAGCAGGTTAATCGATTCTGACGGAGCTTTTGGTGCTGCTCAACGTCAGTTTACATAGCCCTGTTAGTTTCGCGGGGATACCAAATTCAGACATCGCGGCATAAAGGCAGCTCCTTTTCGTGCTGTAGAAAGCGGCTCTGAAATCGACGAAGAGGTGGTGAGTGTCGATTCATGGGTCTTTTCCAAGATTTGGCGCATGATAAATATCTGGTTGGTTGTTGATTTTCCAGGTCTGAAGCCACACTGATAAGGTCCAATCAGTTTGTTGACGGTGGGCTTTAATCTTTCACACAATACGCTCGATAGAATCTTATATGCAATGTTGAGGAGGCTTTTCCCACGGTAGTTGGCGCAGATTGTGGGGTCTCTTTTTTTATGGATTGGGCATAGCACACTTAAATTCCAATCGTTGGGCATGCTTTCGTCTGACCATATTTTACAAAGAAGCTGATGCATGCTCCTTATCAGTTCTTCGC
>NW_017537101.1:1428230-1433814 GCF_001853355.1 Bactrocera latifrons | reverse complement strand
CGTTCACTGCCATTCAGCAGGCTGGAGAAGTGTTCCCTCCATAATTTAAGTATGCTCTGGGCATCGGTGACTAGATCACCTTTGGGGGTTCTACAAGAGCATGCTCCGGTCTTGAAACCTTCTGTAAACCGCCGCATTTTTTCGTAGAATTTTCGAGCATTACCCCTGCCAACCAGCTTATCAAGCTCTTCGTACTCAAGCTTTTCGGCCTCTTTCTTTTTCTGTCTGTAAATGCGTCTGGCTTCCCTCTTCAACTCTCGGTATCTGTCCCATCCCGCACGTGTTGTGGTCGATCGAAACGTTGCGAGGTAGGCAGCCTGGCTTCTTTCCGCTGCGACACGGCACTCCTCGATGTACCAGCTGCTCTTTTGCCAAACCAATGGTTTCGGTTGCAGCTGTACGTAAGGAGTTTGAAATGCGGTCCCACATCTCCCTTATACCGAGTTGTTGACGAGTGCTTTCAGAGAGCAGGAGTTCAAGCCGAGTAGAAAATCGTTCGGCTGTCTATTGTGATTGCAGCTTCTCGATGTTAATACCTCGGAGTGCACGCACATCTAAAACACTGGAGACGTGTGTGATCGATCTGGTTGGTGGTTTTTCGATCCGGAGATAGCCAGGTTGATATATGTTCTTATGCTGGAATCTAGTACTACAGATAACCATATTTCGGGGCCCGGCGAAGTCGATCAGCCTCAACCCATTTGGGGATGTTTTTTCGTGAAGGCAGAATTTACCGACCGTAGTTCCAAAGATACCTTCTTTGCCCACCCTGGCGTTAAAGTCGCCAAGTATGATTTTGACATCGTGGGGAGGCCAGCTCTCTTAAGTGCGCTCCAAGCGCTCGTACACCGCATCTTTGGTCACTTCGTCCTTCTCTTCCATCGGAGCGTGGGTGCAAATCAACGATATGTTGAAAAACCTCGCTTTGATGAGGATTGTGGCTAGACGTTCATTCACCGGAGTGAATGATAGTACTCGGCGACGGAGTCTCTCTCCCACCACGAATCCCACACCAAACTCCTACCTACCTACTCGTCTCTGTCCTTGTCCCGTCCATCGCATTTCTCGGACGGCGGTGATGCCTTTATTTTTACGAGGACATCAACCAGCTGGGCAGCGGCACCTTCCCAATTAAGGGACAGGACATTCCAGGTGCATGCCCTCAAATCATACTCATTAATTCGTTTGCAATGGTCGTCATCAAAAGGGGGGTCTCTCATCCGAGGCTGTTGAAAATTTTTCATTCCGGGTGTTTTTTTTACGTGGCGTGTCCCAAACCCAGCGCACAGCCCTATGTAGGGGATGTTCTTAGGCTATCCAGAGGATACGTGGTCATGGGTCGGAAGTCGTGAGCTGCTTGAGTCATATGTAAAAGAATCGTTTCTGGCCACTCCCAATTGAATGGCGATCAGAGAACTTTCCACACTTGCATGAACTTATACACATGACTCCATCCTCCAACCGAATTTACCTCTTGCAAGTTAGTCCAGTGGGCAGGGTACGTGGAACACCCTGGGATAGGAGGGGCTAGATCGTGGTCATCGAACCGCTAACACCGGTTGAGAGAGACTGAATGACTTTATACATACATATAACGTGTACATATGTACATTGTATGTATGTTTACTTCAACAACTCGCTTTTTTCACTTTCCCTGTAAACCTCGATCTATTTTCCCGGCTAATTATTGCATTCATAAAACTTCTTTATCAAAATTATATAAAAGCGCAAGCACAAACATACAACTCATCCATATCTGCATACTTGCTTGCCTTGCGATCTGTGAAGACAATAACTCCAAGAACTAGCAGATGTCAGGCAACATAGCGATCACTAATATTGCCACCCCTAATGGTGAAGTGCGGAGAATCTGTATGCTTTGATGTGAAATGTCTGTGGAAAAACTATGAAGCACAACAATTTTGCAAATTTTATATCTATATACGACAATATCTACAAATGAATGACAGTGTTATTAGCAATTTTGGTCATACATACCTACATACACATGTATATTGGCATAATCGGAGCAAGGTGTCCGCTGAGAGCTAACGGAGACATGTCTGTATACATATGTACGTACACGACGGACTATATTGATAAGGGAGTAACATGTGGTGTGGTGGAGCGAATATTATGGGGCCTCTATATGTTTTCAGTTTGACACATTCAACAGTTTATCAATAGGTTCGGCGGCTTAAGAATGGCGAGTATAAGAAGCGGAACAACTAACCTATAATTCCATCTGATAGTGAACAAATGTTTATACGAAATTATTTGTTGATATTTGCATATTTTAAATTTGAAATAGTTATGGAAGGAATGTTAACTACGCGATTCGTCTAAAGAGACTCAAAATCTGTTATTGAAAATTTGTGTTATCCGATTTCTTATTATTGTGCAATATTGTGACAGAACAAATAACGGTTGTGTGCCGCGCCTTTTACTGACTTCAACGAAAGAACTGTGAAATATGGTAAGTAAGAGTAAGTAAGAGGTGATCGCCATCAATTAGACCGAGCTTTATGTTACGTATACGCCGTGTATGCTCATTGTACTAAGCGTATTTTAAAATTGTAATATGCTCAAATATGAGTTGCCTGTTTGTACTGCACTATGCTTAAACATATTTTGCTGCATGGAATTGAGAACCACTGTATGCTATTTTGTGAAGTTAAAAATATATTGGCGTGGTATGTCTTTGATTTGTGATTGAGCCGAGCAAATTTAAGAATTGTGAAATTAATTTCACAATCGATAAAATTTATTACTTGACTAACGTTTATCAGCGGATTATTGTTTTAAAGCAGTTATCTATAAAAAATCAACAAACATTTACGACAACAAATAATTATTTTGTTCAATAAAGCGAACACTAAAAATATGCTTTGGACCTAAAATAATCTGAAAACTTTTTGGTAATAGCTTCATATCTAAGTGTGTATACATATGTCTTTATATACAAGTGTAGTTCTGTGTATTTTAATTTAATTCAATTTCAAAAAGTGTTAATTTTGCCACCTTTGAGTTCAGATGTGGTTTAATGGAACTTTACCAATTTTTTTTCGAGTGCAAACCTTAGCATTACAAGAATATATATTCGCAGTGGCGACGAAATCAGAAACTCTGCGCTTCGGTTAAAACACTCTTGTTATACCAACGGAAAGTTGGAAAATGTAGTTTGGTTGTGGTGAACCGGACCAGAACAGACTCACTTATATTGAATATTTGTCGACTTTTATATGAAATATCACCTGAATTTATTGTGAGAATTCAGGAAGTTGTTTACAAACGTCTACAGAAAATAACTTTTATAAAATCGAGCGCAGCTTCCATAGAAATAGTATAATATTTGAATTTAATGGAGGGTTGTGGGAAACTAGAAGTTGATCGACAAATTAAATCGTGTTTTTGGAGTCTAATGAAAACTCCGAACACTCGTTTTTCAATGGAACCCTGAGTAGATGGTTGCAGCATAGAGCTGAAATCGGCTTTTAGAACCTGTGAAATATAATTCCTTAAATGAATTTAGGTTAAAATAAAATTTTTAGAACTTCTATTTTGCAAGTAATTTCGAGGTTAACAACTTGGGTTAACCAGCAGAAATATACTACGTTTAGGAATCGCACGATTGCAACATCTAAACTGCTGTATTTGTGTTAAAATGCAGAAACGGAATATTTGGGGATGAAAATTTATTAGCAAGTGTGTTATAGTTATGCTTGGACAACCTTTTAGTTCGATACTTTTTAATTTTGAGTATGGAAGTCTAAGCATTACAAGTCAAAACTGAAGAGGCCCCCATAAATATGCATAATTTTATGATATGTTTGTACTTCAAAGCTTCCCTTTCATAAGGCTTCTTATCTCAAGAACTACAAAGTTGGTAAGCAACTAAATATTTATCAAACCTATTGGCTCTACAAATAAGCATTTTAATTACATTCAACTTTATTACTCAACTTCATTCTTGACATTGGTGCAAACCCCAAATGGCGTTTAGTTTTTAAATACTTATTGCTCGTGTGTGTGTTATATTTATATGACGATGTTGTATTTAGAGTTGTGAATCCACAGCTTGAGAATAGCATTTGTATTCTTATAACTTCATTTTATCCCTAACAGGCTATATCAGTTTTGCCATGAAGTTTGTGACGCCTAGAAAGAATCGATGGAGACTCCGCAAAGTGTATACCATACATATACGCGAAGTACATAGTTCCTCAGCTTTGGAGATATCGCTTTAGAATTTTTCACATGTCCCTTTCACCCCAAGAAGACTTTTCTTTAGACATAAAAGTGGATTAAAGTTTTTCTGTCCGAAATTGAGAGTTTCAAAAAAACTATATTATTTGTATTATCCGACTTCGCTCATTTTCAAAGTCAATAATGCCTTCAGCATACATATTTTAAATATTTTCGTTTTTACTGGCAAACAGCGTGCTTCCATTTTTTTTTTGTTTTTATCTTGATGCCTTTCTTTAATTAAAATATTTGTATACGTTTCAGAGTGTTCTTCAAATAAAGTGCTTGAATTAACTTCGTTATGTAAACACATATAGAGTAGGGTGTTTTTGGAAGCATATAACTTTTACTTTAAACAGACGCAAAAAATATATTTAATATCTTATAATTTCAGTCTTATTATTTGCAAAATTCATGATACTTAGTCTTGGAACAGAATTTTGACCATAGGATCCGTATACTGCATCTTATTAAGGCCGTTCTCTTGGTTTTATATTGCACAATGCAAACCAAAAATGCAAGCAATAGGTTGGGGGTGCAAAGCATACCTTCAAGCTTGCTCGTACTCCATATATAGAAAAGTGTCTCAAGGCTGAATATGACGCCAAAAATGCTTTATATACTTCGAGTTGACCGATCATACGATCTTTTCCAAAGTTTTTGCAAGTGGTTGTTGGGCAAAGGTCGACCTGTTCAAATTTATTTTTTTGATAGATAGTGTGAAATTGAAAGTTTAACAAGTAAGGAAGCGCAAAGTTCGGGTGTCACCGAATATTTTATACTCTCGCATCAAATACCGTATTTGTGTAAAGTTTTATTCCGCTATCATCATTGCTTCCTAATGTATATATTATACAGAGAAGGCATCAGATGCAATTCAAAATAGCGTTATATTGGAAGAAGGCGTGGTTGTGAACCGATTTCAGTTAAGAAACTATTGTGTACCGAATTTCATTGAAATCGGTCGAGTAGTTCCTGAGATATGGTTTTTGGTCCATAATTGGGCGACGCCGCGCCCATTTTCAATTTTTAAAGAAACCCTGGGTGCAGCTTCTTTCTGATATTTCTTCCGTAAAATTTAGTATTTCTGACGTTTTTTGTTAGTCGGTTAACGCACTTTTAGTGATTTTCAACATAAACTTTGTATGGGAGGTGGGCGTGGTTATTATCCACTTTCTTCCATTTTTGAACAGTATATGGAAATGCTTGAATGAAACAACTCTGTAGAGCTTGGCTGACGTAGCTATAGCAGTTTCCGAGATATGTACAAAAAACTTAGTAGGCAGCGGGGCCATGTCCAATTTTCCAAAAAAATTACGTCCAAATATGCCCCTCCCTA
>NW_017537101.1:1415739-1427940 GCF_001853355.1 Bactrocera latifrons | reverse complement strand
CTTGCACGGACGGACGGACGGACGGACAGACAGACATCCATGATCACTTTGGTGATATATCTATAGCTGACTCTTTTAGTTTTAGGACTTACAAACAACCGTTATGTGGACAAAACTATAATACTCTCTTTAGCAACTTTGTTGCGAGAGTATAAAAATTGTGTGCCTCAACATAACCAATTTTTAGGAGAGCTTGAGTCATAAATTAAAAAGTAATTTCTTTGTTTTGATCGTAGGATCTCTCTGTATGGAGAATATCTTCCAGTTTAACGATAATTTTTTATTTATAAGTTTCATCTACGGAGAAGGCCGGAAACACTGCACCGTCGAAGATCTCGTATAATTAAAAAAAATATTAATTTTTTTTCGAAAAGTTCACTGTGCATTTTTCAAACGTTTATAAATATGCCCTTATTCTATATACCCTCGAGTTATTACACAAGGTGTGCCCTTTAACCCTAAAAATGGAAATATAAGTAATATTTTCAAAAATCAAAAACGAGAATATTTCAAAGATCATTATCAACTATGATGTCTAAAATACTAACGAAGTTAAATATGGACAAATCCATAATTTTCCGCTTATTTAATTGGTGTATAAAATTTGTACGGTTAAGCTTATAAGACTTGTGATCAGCAAGTTTGTATGGCAGCTATATGCTATGGTAATCCAAACTGAACATTTTTGCGGAGATTGCACTGTTGTTTAAACTATAACCTGCGCCTAGTTTGGTGGAAATATTTCGTCAACTTTATTCCAATCATTCAAGGTGTTTGGCAGCTATATCCTATACTAAGAGTCTCAGTGTGTAAGATTTCACACCGTTCGCATATATATTGTAGTTTCACTGATCATTTGTATATATATATTTATAGGGTTTCTAACGTTGCCTGTGGGCAAACGTCGCGGCATAATAGACTCTGTTCAGGGTACAAAACTGGCAAAAAACTTCATACATACTTTTTTATTTTGAACTTCGAAGGCAAATATGTATATTTTTAAAGGGGAAAAATAACTTTATTATTTACATAAATGTGGCCCAATCTCAAGAAGTGGTTTGGTCAATACCAAGCCTGGAGTTGAACAGTTTTATTACAATAAACTTCGGAATATCTTTCGGTTTCATTTAATTACAAAAATATTTTCAGGAATTGGTTGGAATCAGTGATCTTGCTGAGAGTTACTTTAAGGAGCGGCTATCCACCTAAATTTCATATTTAAATATATAATTATAAATTTATAGAATAATTATTTCACAGGTGTTTGAAAGCAACGGGTAGTGAAACTAACCTTCGAACTATGTTTTGCTTCTTGAATGAGTTTGCAAATATTAAACTCAGCACATGGTTCTGCACTCTCGTCAGCAAAATAAAAAAATTCTTATAATCTATATTTTTCTCTCTGTAAGAGTGTTTTTAAGGCCTATTTTCAAGTCGATTTTGAAAGGAAAATGCTTTCTCTTCGGGTAAAAAAAAGTTATTAAGTATTAGTAGAGGTTCATATGTATACATCATAATAAACAATTAATAATTTTTCTTTCATTCTCACTAGCACTCGTTTGTTTTAATACTGTAGTACTTAGCCACTGTCAGACTGTAAACAAATGTAAATTCTTCACTAAAAAAGCGCAATTACCGTTTTTATGAAACGCTCACGGTTCTTATCTTCCTGATAAGCTCATTTGCAATCAGTAGATATGGGACTGCCTTAGTGCAGGAGAACCGACGCACGCGGCTTTATCGCTGTGCTGAAGAGCAAACGATATTGTGTCGTTGAAGTTCCTCTAAATGGCATTCAGTTACACCTTTAGTGTCAGTTTGTTTCGTCGATCCCAGTTCTGCACGAGTCTTAAATAAAAAGAGTGTAACATTTTGAACCGTGTTTGCTTGTACTCATGCACATTGTTTATTTACTGTTATTTACTGCATACTTTGATTTTTGAGTGTCGATGTGCTTCGCTCACTCTCAGGACATGTGTACGCAGCAAAGATAAAAATAACTAAATGCATGAAATCGGTTGAAAATTTACGTATGAAAATAGCAAAATCATTTAGCAATCATTGTTTATAAATGAAACGACGTATATTTATTGCTAACGCCGCTCTTTTTAGTTCTATCAGAGATTAGGAAATAATTTTATGGGTTTGCGATAGTGCTTCTAGCGCGTGCTTCCCCACATTTCATCGAAATCAATAGGAAGAGTCGAATTACTAGAATTTTAAAATACAGAAATAGGTACACATGTAGTCTAGAAGTGCTTGTTCAGGTGGTTTAGTCGGTGAAATTGTGAACATTGCCTTGCCGCAAACAAACGGATGTGCTTTTGTGATTTGTTAGAGAAACAGTTTTATTGTGTACGGAAAGGAAACTCGCCGAAAGTTTGTTTTTAAGCTCGTGATAAATCTCATAATGGAAAAGGTCTTAAACACATTATGTGGTCGAAGAGTAAGTAACACCAGCCAAAACTATAAAATATATATTTAATACATTATTGACTCTAGCAAATAATTGATTGTAAGTAAAAAGGGTTACGTTTTGAACGGAAGCGAGTTTTTTAACCCGTCTAAGTTGACAAATGTAAAATCATAAAAATATACAAATTTGTTGTTGGATTGCATACGCAAATACAACTCTGAACGCTATGTTTTCGGATCGTTATAACTTTATGAGACTATGTGAAACCCTTAAATATCATGAAAATAACACTACACTATATGCACTACCTGACTAGGTGACTGTAGTAATAATATTTCAATTAGATAAAATGATTTCTTATTTCGTATGTAGCTGGACATTTTATACCCTCGCACCTTGAGGGTAACAAAGAGTGGGAAATTTCCAATTTTTATGTTAAAAGGTTGCGAATGAAATTAATGCTCCTTACTTGAAGAAACTATGAATCGATTACAATTATATTGGGAACCTTACGAGCTTATAACATAGGACATGAACTCATTTAGATTTATTACTTTATTTTGCTTTATATCGCTTTGCCGATTTCACTAACTTTCCGCACCAACAATATAAGTTGAGGAAAATCTGAATTTAGTTTCCAAGAGAGATCTAACATACTGAGTATATATCATACTGAGTCGTAACGGAAGTCAACTGGTAGTTGAAGAGGTCTTAATCAGTAATATGGGTATTAGGGGAACTATTGAATCGCTTAATTGTGATATCACTTCATAGTTCCTCGCTTAACACTAACTTGTAGCCGTAATAATGATTCGATTTCCATTCACTCTCTTCTGAGTGTCGGAAATCAAAATTCTTCACCATAACAGCGTTCGAGGTTTTAGAATCTTATAGACATTCAATTTAGCTTGGCGTTGAAAAGTATGTTCACATGTCTTTCCGAATTATCAAGCTTCGTAGATATAGTCCGTTTGGTAATTCTTTAATCCCTTTAAAAGTACATATTTGTGTAATTATTTAGAGATAATAAAGTTATGTTGTGTTTAGTATGACTAAGCTCATATCGAAATGTAGGTAATTGTAGTGAACAAATGATAACAGCAAGTCAGTGGTGATATCTGCAATTACGATTCCTAGTATTTGATAAGTTATCTCTGTTGCAAAGGTTGTAAAGGTTCGCCAAATTCGATAGTGGAGAACGAATATGATTTCAATTTAGTATAGCTAGTTTCTCTTGCTTTTTTTATTGTTGTTATCGGTGTCGTTTGTCATCATTTGTTATATAACTGTGTTGACCTGTGTCTTAATTGAACAGCAAGTACATTAGCGCGGCGTTAGGTACATGTAAACAAATTGTTTTTATTTGTTTGCACTTCTGCATATAGACTCAGTGCATGTGTTAGTGCAACGGTTACATTTCCATATATTCTGCTTTAAGGACGATAAAGGAAAAAGAAAACAGTAAAGGACTAATTTTAGGCACCGCGCAAGAGAAACTCTTCTTATTTGTAAAAATTAGAGGTGTGAAATAACGGATTTTTCAATAATGACACTACAAAGTAGACCAATATGGACAGCAGGTGTTTTGATTTTTCTCTTCAGTAAGGTTTGCTATTTTATCATGGAAAGATAAACGATCCAAAAACGAGTCGAAATTGTTAAAATCCTTACAAGATCAAATTGACGCAAGAACTGGATTTTCAGCGAGAAATCATCTTCAGCGACGAGGCTGATTTCTGGCAGAATCACTTCGTCAATAAGCAAAATATGCACTCCTTGAGTCATCATTGCATCCTGAAAAAGTTACGGTTTGGTGCTGTTTATGGGCCAGCTGCATCATTGGACCGTATTTCTTCCGATGATCAAGTCCGGCACGTTACTGTGAATGGGAATCGCTACCGCTCAATGGTAACCGAATATTTTTGGCACAAATTAGATGATACAGACTTTTCCAATATGTGGTTCCAACAGGATAGTGCCACCGAATGTCACAATCGATTTATTGAAAACCAATTTTGGCGAACGTGTTATTTCACATGCCCCAGCCAGTTGGCCCAGTCAGTGGGCCGCCTCGGTCGTACGATTTGACGCTGTTAGCATCGATATTTTCAACTTTGTGCGTCTTGATATATGCATTGCTCTCCACACCTTGTCTAGCGCACCAAATGCGGCGCGTCTCCTAAGTAATCGGTTGCGTATGTTCGCTGCTGACCCGCCATGTCTGACACCAATTTGAACTTCAAAGTTATCATTCAAAGAATTTTCGTTCTTCACACAGCATGTAACGTTCGAGTACAACTTTTTTATGAGGTAGACTATTTTTCCTGGCAGCGGTGTATGCAAGAGCTCGCCCAATTGTCTCATGTTTAGAGTGGCGCATAGTTTTTTTCAACATCAATGAAGCAGAGGTAAAGTGGGAGCAGGTTTGGCCAGGTCACTTATTTTTGGTGTCGAATTTTGCTGTGACACCAGGGGTTACAAATCGTTACTTTGAGAGTGTATAAGTGGGGAATATCTTCAAGAATATTCCAAAAGTTTATATCTAATATGGAAGAATTAGTGTTTGCTTGGTGAACTGTCAGTTAATGCCATATTTGAGTAATTCTAGATTCGTATTTTTGATCCAACATGCATAACCCATTTCCCTCCTTGTACGATATACATACCTAATTATGTATTTATGATAAAATGTTGCAATTTGACATGAATAATTTATATTAATGCGTAACAATAGGTTATGTCGTTGATAGCTCGATCGATGCTTTCAATTTGGACTGAAAGTGACACAAATTTTTTTGGATAAAATTGCCACCGATTCTAGTTACTATCACAAAGCCCGTGAATTGCGATTATCTCTTTTTAGAATAAATTCTTTGGAAGGTATGAGGAAATTTTGACTCCTACATATAAATATGTATTAAACGGCTTTATAAAACTATTTTTATAATCCTGAAAACAGCAATATGTAAATTATACTAGTATGAGGAACAAATAATAAAACTTTGTTCATAATTTATGTCTATGTCGTCTCTCTCAAAGAAACTATCTTTAGGTCCAATACACTTTGCTGATCTTTTCTAAAATCCTCCAAACAGTTCTTAAAGGTAACTTCCGGATTGGCATTCAATGCGCTTAGTGACTTACGCTTAATATCTTGTATTGATTAAGAAAGGTTTCTCCGGAGTGATCATTTGAGTTTGCTGTGTAGCCAGAAGTGACACCAAGCTAATTCAAGTGATTACAGTGGTTGCGGCACGATAGTGGTTGAAAATTTGGCGTAGACTCAATGCAGTATGCGGCGGTATATTGTCATGGTGCAAAGTCGAAGATTTGTCGGCCCATAATTCCGGCCTCTTTATAGGAATAGCTTCGCCTAACACTCATATAATATTCCTTGTTGATAGTTTGGCCGATCGGAAGAAGTTCGGAGTGCACCACTTCTTGATAATCGAAGAAAACTGTCAACATAACCTTGATTTTTGGCATGCTTTGACGTGTTTTTTTGGCATTGGCTTACTTTTGTCACAATTGATCGTCTGTTTCCGGGTCGTACTTACATATAGTATATATTCAACACTCATCGCTCGTAGTAATACGTTTCATATACTGGAGAGATGTCTTGCACAGACGTTAACGCGGCAGTGTTCTTCAAAAAAAATTTAGTGATTAGCATATTTTATTTGTTTTCACTTTTTTAAGCCCAAATGATCGTTCAAAATGGCTTTTACTGATCTTCTCGATGTTCCAACGACGCCAGTAAGATCTTTGAAGCTTATTCGTCGATTCTTAAGCACCAATTCCTTTATTTTGTTTACGTGTTGATAATCAGTTGATGTTGATGTACGTCGTGGATGAGGTTCGTCGTCAAAGTGTTCTCGACCGTCTTGAAATAACTTGTACCAACCAAAATCACTTGCTCACTATAACAAACTCGATTGCTCAAATAAAATTTAATGGAACTTCTTTGTTAAATAATTTCGCTCATCGTAAAAATCGTCGAATGCACTTTATGTACTTTAAAAAGAGAAACTAAACACTAATGATTATTTTGATGTGACATTTGGCACAGTTACTAAGAGTCATACCAACATAGAAAAAAAATATTTCGTCGAATGGGTTAATTAAAAAGTCTTACCATTTTTTGCCCACAATAGTATAGTATATTTGCACATTGAATTCAAACAATAAAAATTTTCAATTTTATGTAAATATTTTATACATATTCATATGTATGCATTTATTTTCACTTTATTTTCATTTCTTCATTTAGTAAGATTTATAGTTCTTTTCTTACCGGGCCATTTTAGTAGCTTTAAAAGGTATCATTTTAGCACCCACAATAAGCGAGATCTGACTGGTGCAGTTTAATAGACATTTGTAAGAGTATAAGCTTGTGAATTTACCGTTTGAATACAAAAATACTCAAATATACATGTGAGAAATTGAAAGCTTGTTCTCCAAGTCATGCTCTCACTCCGGTATATGCCACAATTAAACTGAAAATAAAGTTAATTTAAAAGCACATACCACGTATTTGTTGCATAAACTCACATTACGTCATAGTTGATTGAACTGTAAGTAATAAACGATGACAAAAACAAATATTTTATTTAAAAACAAAAACGAAAATAAAAAATAAAAGTAAAGTGACGTCTAGATATATACTACATATGTATATGACATATGTATATAGTTCTGCCTTATGTACATATGTACATACATATGTACATACATTCATTAATAAAATAAAATATTGTGATTTGTCTTTATTAACGTATTTACATACATACATATATATGTACCATGGCTCTTGAGTATAGGTCCGTACCTACATATGTACATATTTCCACCCTACACAACTAAAAGCCATAATGTTAGGGAGAGCATGGAATTATGAGATTATTTTTAGATCATCAACCGAAAATAACAGTTACGATGAAATACAAAAATCGGGTTAAACAAAAATTTGATAACAAAGTTGAATAGCTCGCATTGTCAGAGAGCGACTAGTTTTGAGAGAGAACAAAACATCTTCCGGCTGGTTTTGATTTGTTGCAAGACTCGTTGATATCTGTTTGTATGTTACATAGGTGTATTTATGCCGCTGCTTGCCCCACCATAACAGTAATAAGTGGAACTTAAGAAAATGGGCAATTAACTGTGCCAAGAAAGCATTGCTCTCAGCTAAAGATGTGCGCCAGGTTCGAAGTGTACCGAACAAACACAAACACATAGGCTAATGAAAGAAATGTGAGTTGTATCGAAGAAAACTGAGGTAAATGAGCGTAAAATCTGTTTTGGTTAGAAGATTTCAAGTTCAGCATTCACTTGAATTGTTTAGTGCTAGGGGAATCGTGCGACTGAAAGCGTCTGAGCGTCTATTCCGCGGATAGTTACTCAAGTCCATATATACGCGCCATACATACCTACATATGTACATATGTAGTTCATGCAGTTCATGCTACATCGACCGTTTCAAACACGAATATGTATGTAAATTTGGCTTTCGATCGCAGCGCATAGCCAGAGTTAATTGATCAGCTGGACCGGTCGGCTGAAAGTCATTAAGAGGAAACCGTTTGTGTGGATGTGGCATTTGAAAATAAATACCATGGTGATCAAAAGAAAAAAAACAAAACCAAGAAAGAAATATTAAATATGATGTTTAAATTATTCGTAGTGCCCGAAAATGCACTGAAGCAGAACTGATTGAATTTGAATTTATAAGTGAAATGATTGGGAAAACACATTGAGACGGTGAAATTTGTGAAATCCTAAATTAAATCTGCTAGTGCATTACGATTTTGAAATATTTGAGTTTCTAGAAGAGAAGAAGATTTAATCATTTGTTTGTTCAGTGCAGTACGTTTTCCAAAAAATCCAAAAAAAATAACATAAATTCTTCTCGACCATTTCTTCTTGATTTGGCAGAGGAGGAAGTAAGGTAGTAGATTGTTGAGTAATAAATGCTCTCATATTATGATATTATGGTATGAGAATAGTTATTATTCCTTAGATTTTTCTGAATATTTTTTAGTTCACCTTCGACGAGGTGAAGTGCTTCTAAGTGCTTTATTAGAAGATTTATTGTAAAGGATGATCCTTTTCGTGGTTCCCTGCTTTTTTTTTTTAAAGAAACAACACAGAAACTTAAATTTAAAGGGAATCTTTATTGTCATTCGAAAGAACATTCGTTGGCATTTATTTTTTGAGGATTATATTCAAAATGTTGTCCGCGACTACGTCACAGATGGTCCATCCGTTGAGTCCGTTGAGGCGAATGACACGCGTGATTGCGTGCTCCACGGCCTGATCGAAGCGCGATTGTCCGCATAGACTTTACATATTCCCACATGGCTGGCCCAAAACGTAAAATTATCTGGTCGTTTATATAATGAAACTTTTCCTTAAACCCTGTAATACTTTTAGCTACTTATCGCAGGGACGAACTCCCTGAGTTGAAATGTTATTAATTTTATAAAATTAATGTTATTTGGATAATTTTGGTTTGGTGAAAAACTGTAGCAAAGCATGTTTTATGAGCAGATCGTTCTTTTCCAAACCTGTACCCTCACAAAGCATACTTGGAACACTCCAACTAACAAATCTTCTTCAAATGCATATAATTTTGGACCATTTCCTGTAAGGGAACGCAATGCGCAATTTCTTTGTTAACTCCGTAGACTGTGCTAAAGGAATATTTTTGGAAAGGCTCCCAATAACCGAGTCTCCAAAAAATATTGTAAGACATACTTAAGCGACTGTTCACGAACCAGAAGTATTGAAGTAAGGAATTCAGTCCTGATTATTGACATGCCTCAGCTTTTCGTTCTGCTTTCGATACAAAATAATTATGGCAATTTTTGGTGGACTAAAAATAACTCGTTACATTAAGATTGTTCAGTGAGTGACAAGCTGGTGAAGTACGGCTCGTGTGCATGAATAAAAACTTACGAACCTATTTATTTCGATAGCTTTGAAACGAGCTGAAAAACTTGCCATACCCTCGGTATACTTTTGCCAATAATATGTTAATTGAAAAGCTTTACAAACCTTTGTTCAGAGTTCCTTTTAGCATTAGGTGTTAACTAATGCCATTGAAAGCTAGAGGCGCAAAATGAAACATAAACACAATATTTATTTGATTTGATTCAAACATACGTATACTCATCTGTAGGCCTTATCTAGGTTCGCCTAAAATGGACCGCGGGTGACCAGCCTGCTATTTAACGATCAGATAAATAGGTGTAAATAAGTGGTGCAAATGTTTTGAAAACAATAAAAATAAAAAGTGTGGCAAGTAAACTCTTCCACCGTTATATAAAAATTCAAAGCAACAACAAAAGTAATAAGAAGTCACAAGCGGCATCAACCAATAAAAAACGATTAAAAAGTTCGCGAAAAGTGATGATATTTAACTATTTTAAACTCGCACACTCTCGTAAAATTGCGGCAACGGAATTCTCTGCAACAATTTATACAGGCTAACGCTAAGCAAACTTTAACTGTGATTTGACATCATGTTCGTTGTACTTGTGGCGCAGGTGCATGCGCGGAGCAGCAAAGTCGCATGAAATTGTATGCGACGTTCCAGTGTATTTAGTTGAATGAATCTGAAATGGAATTCCTGATGACAGTTCAAAAGCAGCGCTGAACAAAATCACATTCCAACAAATGCTACGCATAACGCGCCAACGAAATAAAGTGAAATTTTTTGCGGAAATCAAAATCTTATTCAAGCGTGCAGTTTTTTCTTTTGTTTCTTTGTTTTTGTAACTGTGATTGCGTTAATGTGTTTTAGAAGAAAATATGTATGATAATATCGGCAACAGTTGGAATATAAATATTTCGTAAAGTTCCGTTTTGTTTGTGGTTGTCGTGTTTTTGTGATTTTGGCGCGGTCTTCCAGCTGAAAATGAATTTTGTGGGTCGGCATGATCATCTCGCCGGCGGCTATCGACGCGTTAACACAGCAACTTATGGGTTTCCAATATTTAGCAATACGGATGAATCGCAGGTCTTCGTTAAAGATAGCCTCTCTTGGAAATGGCATAAGGTGTGTCCAAAATTTATATTGAAAAAACAGAAGTGTTAATTAAATAAGTAGCACCAACAGTAAAACAAGTTGCACTCAACTTTTCCACAAGATATCACTCATTAGTTTTAATTAGTTTTCGTGGCTCGATCTACGTACTAAACAATCCAAAAAAGTTTCTCGTAAACTGTTTGGATTATTTTACTAATATTTGCAAGTTTCTCCTATTTCGAAATGAATTCGGATCTAGTTTCTAAGCTTAAATTAAAATCAGCAATTATATGTATGTGTGTCTCTCTTCATGTTGCTACAGAGTATAATAGTTTTTTTTTTAGCAAAAAAACGCTGGATATATCGGTCAATATGTGAGTTATCTCAATAAAAACGAGAGAGCTTGTTTACTCATAACAGCATATATTTGTGCCTAAAAAATACAATTGGGTGAAAGCTTGACCTTCTTCTTCTTCACTGGCGTAGACACCGCTTACGCGATTATAGCCGCGTTAACAACAGCGCGCCAGTCGTTCTTTTTTCGACACGTGGCCCCAATTGGATACTCCGAGCGAAGCCAGGTCTTTCTCCACCGATCCTTCCAACGTAGTGGAGTTCTTTCTCTTCCTCTGCTTCCCTCGGCGGATACTGCTTCGAATACTTTCAGAGCTGGCGTGTTTTCGTCCATTCGGACTTTATGACCAAAAGCGTAGCCAAAAACTTTACCTATCTCGTATATAACTAATATCAGCATTTTCGAACATCTGGCTGACCTTACTCCATATGATTGTATATGATGTACCTTAATGAAACCTAGGGAACATTTTTTAGACACTTAGTATGTTCTACTGATAAAAAAAGATAAAATTCCGTCAATGCCACCCGCAACTCCCATTCATATTTTCCTGAAGCGTGTTTGGTTACATCAGAACTTAGCCCTTCTTACTTGATTAATATAAAGTTTTGGCAATGTCGTTGAAATTTCGTGCCCACTATTAGCATAGGATTAAAACATGTCACAGACATTATCCTCGACTTTTGGAACTTTGTTTAACATAATCTTCCTCGACGGGTCATATCTATGGCATATAATAAATTCTAGAACACGGATAAATTTCCTGTATATATGAGAATTATCCTTAGCATTTCACTGGGCATATTCATTTTCAGTACCGAATATTTTCGTAGCGTCCAAAAGTAAAACGAATAATCGTTAGTAACTTATACTTGAGTTTACATTTGGAATTGGCTGAAGAAAAAACTTGTATTAAATTGTTGACGTCAGAATCAGCACATAAGTCACATAAAGATATCAGTTAATTGGTTGTGAAAGACAACTGATTGTCGAGAATCTTATAGAAAATGAGGCAAAATATGACAATAAAATCATACAAGTAAAGAAGGGCTAAGTTCGAGAATAGCCGAAATTTGTTTACTCTCCAAGTTTCTATGATCCAAAGTTGTGTAAATATTTCCTGGCGACCAAAACTTACATCACAGCCATATTGGTAACCTATTAACTGATAGGTTTGGTCAAATGGTTAATTCGAGTACTCTTTCACATCCGACATCTACAATACAGGGTGGCTGATAAATTTTGCTACAATAAGACACTCAAATAATTTTTTTTCAGTGTAGGGAATTCATTTTTCTTTTATTCACATTAAAGCTCATTCAATTTTATTAAATATAGCTTAATTAGTTTTAAAAATAATGGAATTTAAATGCCCCCCCTACTCGTTGATGCATGTGCGGCATC
>NW_017537101.1:1412383-1415009 GCF_001853355.1 Bactrocera latifrons | reverse complement strand
TTCGAACTGAAGGGTTTCGATGGTAAGGTCTTCTGTTGACTGTCCCATGCTCGGAAAAATTGTTTACAAGTGTCATTATGGTCCATCTGCTCGGAGTAGTGCCGCCAAACGTGCGCCTATACTCTCTTTGAACCGAAACTACAGGCTCCAGTGCGTGATAGCGGCGGACAATCCAAATTCTTGTTTCAGTGTCCCAGTTATCCATTTTTGTTAAATGTAAAAGTCAAATGCAAAAAAAAAAAAAAAATTAACCAGATTCATTAAATAGAAAAAAAGTTATTTAATTTTTTTTTGGTAGCGGCTTTCATCAGCCACTGTGTACTGTGGGTTTGCACATATTGATCTCACTCATTGTTACTACTAAATTCCATCATGCTAATCGAAATGTTATCGATTATATTGCGATATTTTGCGCTATACGATGAACCAGAAATAACTTATTTATTTATAAACTCGCAACTTTGTTTCTTGCGTTTTCTGCTAGTACTGTGAGCTTTTTTCCACGCGCGAGATTAAGTACGCACAAGCGCTTGTTCGAAGATGACGATTTGAAACAAACTTGATTCAGTTGATTGGCAGCTTTGTGTCATAGCGATCCGATCCGAGCAATTTCTTCGAGGATTGCATTATTATCTTAAGCAAGAACCCATGCCAAATTTCGTGAAGATGAAGAAATTAAAAAAAAAAATTTATGCAAGCTACATGCTACAGATAACGGCGGTTCCGACAAATGAGCAGCTTTTTGTGGAGAAAAGGATGGGTACAAACTTTCAGATCGAAATTTTAAAAACTGTGGGTCTGGTATGCAAATGTTTAAAGGTACTCCTTTTTTGCTATGAAATTTTGAGAACTCAGAACTCTAAAATTTGTCAAATTATGTCAAAATAAAAAATACGTTTCGATATTTTGCCGCAAAGAATCAAAAAACAAGTTTTAGGTATAAATTTTAGATGGAATTCATAATAAATCATAAAATCTCGCTAACTTAAGCTATTGCTATTAAGATTAAAAATACTATGCGCTAGTTTTATTTTTATATTTTTGTTGTGTCTCAAGCTATGTAAGCTAATGATGCAACATAATTAATAAATTGTATAATATATAATTTGTGAGATATACTTATACAATTTCGCTTTGAATTAATTGCTTGCCATTTAAGTTGAGTCTTCTACAATTTTAATAAATCAAAAATGAATTAAGAGACTCTTGAAACCATAAATATGTAACTTCGATATTATAAATATGTATAATGTTATTAATTTATTTTTATTTTTTTTTTTACACCATTTGAGGATTTTCGAAATTGTACTTCCCCAATAACATATGCTTGCAACTGTAAATGATAAATACAAATATTTTTACACCGCTTGAATGTGTTTACATTGGAAGCACTGACCGATACGAAAACTATTTTCTTATATATAATAAACAGCAAGTAAATTAAGATAAATCTACTAGCAAGTGAAAAATTAAAAACATATTGGAAGCGTTAATTGATTAAGCGTACATCATTCGAAGTGCAATGAATAGTCATACGACTTAGTGGAAAGTTGAAAAGTGCAAAAATATTAACAATAATACATATTTTTATATGAAAATGAGCTTCATAGCGATTGTGGAAGAGCACCTGATCCTTTCAATTGTTCACAAAACCGGTTTTAAATTTATTAGAGCATTACTCATTTATTTGCAAAATTAAAGATTATGATATTTGGTTTCTGTTGCCAACAGATTCCCTCCTTATAGAAAGCAGTGATAGCAACTAAATTTTGCTCGTATTATACATTTAACGCTACTATAAAAATTTGCTACAGGATATAGTAGTTTTGTTCACATAACGGTTGTATGCATCACCTCAAACTAATTGAAATAGATATAGGGTTATATATATTATATATACATAAATGACTAGGGTGATGAAACGAGTTGAAATCCGCGGGACAATATGTCTGTCCGTTCGTCCCACCGTCCGTGCAAGTTGTAACTTGAATAGAAATGAAAAAGTACGAGTTCGTAGATGGCCGTAATCAAACCACTTCCACGTATAAAGAACCATAACTAAATTAAGGTATAAAACTCTAATTTGGCACAGCAGATCGCAGTAGCAAGGGCCACTTGTGAACAAAAACTTTTGAAAAAGTGGTTATGGCCTCGCCTTCTAAAAATTTTAATGTACATATCCCCTAAACCACTAAAGCTACAACAATCAAATTTGCGTAGCGTAAATACAACAAATCTCCTACCCACAAATAAAATGGATCAAATCGGATGATAACCTAAAAATTACCTAAATCAATAGCTAAATGCGTCAGACACATTAAACTTTATTTCTAAGATAGTGTAGAAAGTCTTTAAAGGGTGATTAAATGGGTTAATTCATTTGTTTTAAATTATCGGTTGTTAGTACATACATGTGATACATTACATAAATTCTATGCTTTTAATGGTCAAATAACAATAGACTTACCGTGCGATTCTGTACTGTGATACAGTATCAAGTCTTTAAATTTGATAGAGACAATTTTTGTGACTTGAGACGATTTTGCTATTCTGTAAGTGACAGTCCCAAAATCTATTACATTTAATAATTCAGGGATGCTTTTAAACTTGAATGAAAATAAATATA
>NW_017537101.1:1398509-1412133 GCF_001853355.1 Bactrocera latifrons | reverse complement strand
AGTTCTTTTTGGTTTTGTGACTTGCTAACTACCAGGTCTCAAATTTGAGGCAATATTTTGAGACTAAAGCTAGAGACTGTTTAGTGAATAGTAACTAGTCACAAATTGAGATTTTACCACAAAATGTCTCAAATAGAGATTAGAGACTGCTTACAGAATCCCGCTATTATTTTAGCTTTTAATAATTTTACATTTCACATATTAGCGACAGCAACAACTTCAAGACCGCCGCCGTGAAGTCGTGCTGTCGTCGAAATAACAGTTCCTATACGAACGTTCATTTTAATTTTTGATAGATGCTGCCTGTCGCTTGCCGCCATTTATGTGTTTCTTACATAAATCTAAACTTAAAGCCCACTTACACTTTGATTTCGTACTTACAATACTGAGGCCAAATGCTGAGTTAGATACATACCTATGAGCGATTTAGGCTAAAACTTGACACAAATACTTCAGTTGGGAGCTTAGTACTCGTATAGTGATGAATTTTCGTAAAGAGTGTTTATAGTTCTTTATTCTTAGTTTACACCCTCACATGAAAGATTAATATTCTCAGCAGTTAAGCAAGCATTGTTTATGAAAATCTGTGGGTCATTAAATCTGCTCTCGACAGAAAAAAATTTAAAATAACGGATTTTTTTTACTAACAGCCACCTCGATACATGTTGTTAATAAAAGTAATCAGTTTGAGCTCCATCGTTGACGTGTCGGTTATCAAAATTCGCCAAATTTTTTTGTCTACACAGAAAATTTTATGAATAACGGATATTGTTGTGAAATATTTCTATCTCTAATTTTTACTGCACTTACACAAATGTACTTTCATTTAGTTATAATTAATTTTGTAATAATTATTTTACTTAATTTAAATTATTTTTGTTTTCCTTTCGTTAGGGTTCCCGTGTGAGTACAATTAATGATTGGCTACAAATCAGAATTGGCGGCGATGAGGAGGTGAAGAAGAAAAAGGGCCGACAGCAATTAAACCGCATCAAATCCACAAAATATACACTAATTACATTCCTGCCACAAAATCTGCTCGAACAGTTTCAACGTATAGCGAATTTTTACTTTCTAATTATGACTATCATATCACTCTTAATCGGTAAGCCACACTTAGCTTAATCTTAAATACATATAAGCTATTTATGCCACAATTATTTTACTTAAAAATTAGATAAATAATATAGTTAAATAAACGTAATATCAAATAGCGGGAGGATGCGAAAATATGTGTTTGTACGAACTGACGAGTGCTAAAAGCCAGATAACGAGTAATTAACAAGTGGTTTTACGCAACGTGAATGAACGTTATTTGCAAAAATAACGCGATACCTTTGACTACGAGACGATTACGTTGAGAACCTTAAAGCATGTAAATGAAAAACAATCATAAAAGATGGAACATTTAATTCAGTCAGGCGAAAATGGTGGTAGGGAAAGGATGTGAGTCGAGCTTGTGCCAATAAAGTCTCTAAGAACTAACACAGTACATTCTGTATTATCGTGATGGAAGAACTTATCGAAATTTTACCCCAGATATTTCACTCCTAGACTCGCAATGATATTCCAATATTACAATAAAAACTTGTATCAACGAGGTCTTTAATTGTCAATTGATAAAACCATCAAATCTTTTGATTTGCCCTCGTCGGAAGAGTTGGAGTGTAGTTCTTTTCGTCTTTAACGCGATCTCAGCCCGGTTTGAACTCGTTGTGTCACTTTCAGACAAATTTTTGTGTCGTGATTTGATCTCTAAAGGCCTTGCGCAACAAAATTTAATGCAAGTTCTCTACATTTTCTATTTGGAACTCACTTTCCTAGGGTTGCACGTTTACCGCAACGCTTGGTCTATATTTCATTATTTAATATACAATTAGTAGGGTTTAGTTATCACTTAATAAGCTATTTATATTCCTAGAAAAAATCCTTCGAAAACTTCGGTCGATAGAGAGGGTTCAAGACAATTAAATATTGTTCAAACAAGAGCACAGTTGGTTTTTCAAGACCATCATTGCGGGTAAACTATAGTAATATAATCCGACTTTTTATTCCGTTATGACAAAGGTTAAAGTTCACCGCATTTGAAAATAAAATAGTAGTAGGAATTAAAAATTAAAAACCCAAACAAAATGCGGAATCTAGAGAACTTATACATAATTTCATAGATACATATATTAATATACATAAGTATGTATGTATGCATGTATATCGAAACGACTTTTCGAAAATAAAAAGCATATTACGGTCGTTGCTTTTGAAAAATGCTCAAATTACTTAAATACTTCTTTGTGCACTTATTTCTGCGAGCCGATATCTAAGAGTAATTTTGTGAATGTTTGTTGATTGAAATTGCTGCAATTAGCATTTTTTTGTTAAACGACAGAATATTCATACGCTCCTCTTGCAGCGCTAAGCATCTAGTGGCGGTGTTTGGCGGACCTTGACCATCACCTTCGTGCGCCAGTTCGCACCCAACGCTGCAGCTCATATTAATGTGGCACAATTAAAGTATCTATTGTCATGTATTGTTGTTGTTGGTGGTTTGTTTGTTTGTTTGTTTTTGCATTCTCTGCTCATTGATTCTGCGTTTTCAGCTCTTTGATTGATGTAGGCAAATAGGAATAGCTGTGCGCGCGGGAACTTCATGCTGGACAGCGTCGCTTGCGTAGCTCAATATACTATATGAATATATGTATGTATCTGCATATGCTGTAGGTGTACACACGCATGTACAAAATTTTTCTATTTGCGTCTTCTCTCGGTGCTAATATTCGATCATACACAGCATTTGTACATATTGCATATTGTTATACCCTGAACGGAGTACAACACGTTTGCCACGAAGCTTGTAACACCCAAAAGAAAACGTTGGCGACGCTATAAAGTATGTACAATTTCTTGGGGATAAAGGAACGTGGCAAAATTTTCAACTCGATAACTCAAAAAACGAAAAGAAAAATCATGCCCATCAGCCCGTTCGCCTGTCTGTAAACATACATATGTATATGCAACTCCCTCATTTTTGTCGGAAGTGCCGGCATCGGATCTCCAATAGCTTGTAGCTGCCATGCAAACATACAGATCGAAATCAAGTTCTTTGATGGAAACTTTTATAGTTGTGTAGGGTATTTTTGTTTTGGTGCAACCGAAGTTAACGTTTTTCCTTGTTTTTGTATTCTGTTTGTTTCTATTGCATATTCGAATTTAAGTTCACTGATTGAATTTATGCGGTGACACTCTTATGTGCAATCAATTAAACTTTTATTGCTATGAATTATGGTTTTCGAATGTTTTGTGGTTGGTACGCGTGGTACTCGAACTATTGTTGATTATTAGAATAGGCTAGGTGTATATATATGTATGTATAGCATTATGAAATTAAGTATATACATACATATGAACATATGTAAATACAATGTGATACATATACATACACGCCTTCGTATATATCTAATGTATGCGATAAGCCCAAATTCCACATTTATTTCAGCCATAATCTCTCGGGAAGTTTTAAAAGAACCTTAAATTTTCTGATTATGGCTCTATCAGCATATTCCATTGATTTACGTTCAGGAGCTTTGCGGATTTTTCTATTTAAGCAGCAAAATAGAATCGGTTTTAACAAAATTTTTGCTATCATAATATTCATCTACACAAAAAAGGCAAAAGCCAGTTCAGAGTAACAACCAATTTCTACCCATTTTTTAATATTTTTCCTTTTTTAACAGCTACAGTTAAAACAATGTCGTTTTTCCACCTCTGAAAATTAATAATTAACAACATTATTGTACATACTTATATTATGAGAAAAAAGTACCCGGAAATTGTTTTGGTAAAAGGATAAATTTTTTTTTATTCGCCTTCAAGCTAATCCCCACCAGATGTAATACGATTTCAACGTCAACGATTTTTCCAGTTCTCAAGACACATTTCATAAATACTTTAGTTCTTCCATCGAATTTGGTTATAACTCTTCGATCGACTGAAGGGAGTTTCTAGTCTAGAAATGCTATTTAACGGAATTTTTTAAAGTTCAATAAAAAAAAAAAAAAACTAAGGACATTTTTACCATCCAATTTTTTATCAGATATTTATTGATATTTTAAGAATACAAAAAAAAAAATTAAAAAAAATTTTTTGTGATAATTTGATTAATTGCGGCGTGGTGGTGTGGCAGGGGTTGAAAATAAGGATGCGTCCTTCCTGACGCGATTCCAACACTTTGGGTGATCTGACAAAAAAAAAAAAAAAAAAAATTTTAATCAGTACAAATGCCGCTAGGATAAAGAAAAAAAGAAATTTTTCAGTAAATGGCGACTGTTTGAATTTTTTGCCCGTTTTTTGGCAAAGATCAAAATTTTCTAAAAATAGTAAAAATCAAAATTTTTTAAAATCCTAGTTCCAGTCATAGAGATATATGAAGAAACAAATCAAATTTCAAGTTAATCGGTTCATTAGAACTTGAGAAATCATGTCAGAAGTCTTGAAAATAGTAATTTCGAGAAAAACGCGATTAAAGATTTGAGTCTTACTGCAGGCAGTCTATACTTACATTTCGTTAATCGGCCATTCCTGCTTCGTACATTTATTTCGGCTAAACGAGCTGTTCTAGCTTCTTTAGAAGCTTCAGAAGCTCGTCCTTCAGAGCGACGTATTCGTGTCTTGTCCCATTTGTCAGCGAATGTATAGGTTTCTGGACCAATAGTGATTCTCATGATGCTCATTATTTTTAAAGCCGGTTTGCACGCTGCGTCACTAAAATATCTATAAGTCGGTAAATAATAGGAATTTTAAAAATTTCTTTGGGGAATATATTCCTAAAGGCCCAGTCTTTCAGAATATGCAAAAAAAAAAAGTATACTAGACTAGTGCGGGTTCCACGGAGCGGCAATTTCAGTTTGGGTAACAAGAAAAAATCATACGGAGTCAAATTTAGTGAATACGGTGGTTGTTCGAAGTTATTCACTGCGTTTTTAACTTTAATTTCGATGACAATAGTGGCTCGATGCGATGGGGCATTATCATCAAATATGTCTGTTCCTCCGGAACAAAATCATGATGCAACAATCAACGAGTATAGAAAAATACAATGAGCATCACCTTTCTTTTTGCGCGACTTTGGCGTGGGTTTTTTGGTTTCGGCTCTTTTTTTTTTAATCGATTCCGATGACTTTTTTGCATGTCAAACTCATAAACCCATGTCTCATGCTTTCCATGAATGTGGGATCGCAATTCATATGGTCATGTCCAAAGAGGTCTGTTTACGGTACTCCTTCTGAAAAAAAATGAGCTTTATCGGAACGAGTCGAACTAGATTGCGTGTCATACTCAAAATATCCATACCGAACTCTCTTGACATCACACTACAATTTGCCTGACGATTTTCAAGCATCACATTCCAAAAGAGGCATGTCTTCAACAATTTCTCGACCGCCTTTGAGGGCTTTGTAGGCTTGGTAAAACTAAATCGTAAGCCTTTTTAGCATTCGTAAAGATTCTACACACGAAATTTGCATATAAATACAAAGTACTTTGCTCTAAATTTTTATTTGAAAAGTATGCAATTTCTCTGTCCATGACTGTTTGTATATTCTTAATGCTCATACTTTTCCAAGTTGTTTGATCTGGCCTCTCCTTGTAAGGTTGTAAATCATCTTTGACTTTAGAATTTTGTAAGAAGACTTTACATTATATTATTAATATATAAAAAATATAATTTAATTAACACAACGAATGACAACTGTGTACACTTACATAAAATTGCACTTGAATTACCCAACGGAATCCACGGAAATTTCAATGTTTATTTAGCTAATTGTACGGTAATGAAACCAAAGCAGATTCAATAATTAAAATTTTATTCATTGAGCTGTAAAAATGTCTGCACGTGGAGGAAAATATTTTTACTGTTTTTCACGTTGCATTAAGTACTTTTTTGTACAGAAGATATGTGTATGTACATACATATGTATACAGTATTGTAGATTGTAAAGAATAGAAGCTTAATTTCCACACCAGCTTTAAATCCATGCAAAATTCGAGCAAATATTTATTTTGCGGCAAAAATAATTAGGAAACGTGTATGACATATTTACCCATATTGTAATTGCATCACTGCAAAATAAAACAATGCAATTAGCCCTTTATTTGAACAAAATATTTGAACACAGTCACTGTCATTACTATTATATTATATAATGCAGGAAGTAATATGAATGTTACTCTTTACTTCATTAGAACTAAATGAAAATTGATGGCATGGAAACCTATTTGTACGAGTACATATCAGTTTGTTAACAATATGTCGTAAGAATATATTAGCACGATATTTAATTTCGCAGTGTTCGGAGATGTTATATACATAGATTGTCCAACAGTTGTGAACACGTATCTTTTGAAGGTTAGGTCTAACGACAAAGCATATGAATTCCATAACATAGGCACACTCTCTCAATATCGATATGCATTTACATCTTGTTTGGTATAGGCGAATTCGGTTAGTATTTTATCATCTCGTCACGAATTCAACAATAATATCTATGCCTATGAATGACCATACAGAACTAATTTCCCACTCGAACGGAAATTTCATTAAATAAGCTCACATATTGAACAACATAAAAGGTTTCAAGTAAGTTGGGAATATGGATAGGCTTAAGACAACGAACTATACAAGCCAAAATGTTTCGTCCCAATTTTAGAAAGATAACTCACACATTGGCCGACGTATTAAGTATAAAATCTGTTTGAATAACAAATGTTATAATATAATGTCGACCGGAAGTTGAAATTCGTACATTAGGTATATGAAGGTTAGATTAGTAGTATTGATCTAATTTTTCCCACTTCCACTTCCCACGGAATGTTTGAAAATACTTAATTAGGTTTAAAATATGGTGCCTAAAGGAAGTATGCTAATGCCGATATTTAATTTTTTCTGAAGTATCGTTTGCATGGATAGAAGGACATACAGTCAGTCAGCCGGAATTCAACTAGTCTGGTCATCGTGATCGTTTTCATCGATATAAATGATGCATTTTTTCTTGTAGATGATAGAAATAACCATTAGGTGAACAAAACTATGATACTCAGTTACATAATAAAATGAGTGTATAGAAAGAGGGATAGTTCTTGTGTAATTTTGTTAATTTCTTAACTAAAATAAAACGATACCTAAGTTTTTTTAGAATTGACCAATATGTTTAGAAAATATTAAAATTTTGTCTAAAAGTATGTTATGTCATGTCGATAGCAAATTTTATATCACATATAATTTTTCCACTTAAATTACAGGCCCTGGAGTTATGCTTCCAATAGTTAAAGCCTTTGTTCTTCGATGGAAGTGAACGCATTAAATAACGATTTATTTTAAATTTTTATCAATATGTACTTAAAGCATCAAGTTTTTGAACTAATTCAGATTTCTGTTTCTATTGGTTGCCTAAGTATTGAAGTAATTTAGATTTCTGTTTCTGTTGATCATCCACGTATTGAAGTATAATAAACTTCTATTTCTGTTAACCGTCTAAGTATTTCAAATTTCTATTAATGTTAATTGTATAAGTATTGAAGTAATACAGCTTTCTTTTGTTCGTGTGAGTACTGAAGTAATCCAGATTTCTGTTAATCGCATAAATAATGAAGTAATAACTACAGATTTCTGTTTCTGTTTCAAATAACTTCTGACATTTGTTATCATTTGCATAAACTTGTGTATTAACTTTTATCATACTCTCAGGGTTACATATGCAGCTTAAAATTGTCAATTCGTATAAAACAAATAATAACGATTGCAAGTGCAACGAAAATTTTTGTGTATGTATATTAACTACAGTTACTGCCAAAGAAAAATATGAAAGGAAGACTAAGGCTGTGAACAACCAAATGCTCTAAAAATTAAAAGTGAATATAGAGTGTCAGTCAACACATATTCACAATGAGCCAACATTATCATAACCATGTTTCATACTAATTTGGTTATAAAACCGTATCATTTGGCAATTTGATTAGGAAAATACGACCTATACTCTCCCAAGCAATGATGAATAAATCTAAGATACGCCAACTACATAGTAATAATTTCAAGCAATCCACGTATTCTCTCAATGGTCCGATCGCAGAATAAGCACAGCTGCAGGAGTGTTTCTAGCAGATAGCCAAACCTTAACTCAAAGTTAAAACTAGGAACGGTCAAAAAGTTATCCAAAAAATCTTCCGATTTTTTAGAGCGGGTGAAAAAAATAAACCTGTAAATTATTATGAAATTCTATAAATGCACCTTATGCCAAAACATTATTAATTCAGATATTTTAAACTTTATATTGAGATTTTGGCTTCGCGACATACAAAAAAGCTAAGTGTTCAGTTTGTATGGCTATAGTAATCCGATCTGAACAATTTTTTCTGAGGTTATATTATTACCTAAAGCAGTAATCCATGTCCAATTTCGTGAAGATACCACTTCAAATGCGAACGTTTTCTATTCAAGCCCTTCATTTCGATCGTTCGGTTTGTATGGCAGCTATATGCTATAGGTAACCGATCTGAACAATTTCTTTGGACATTACATTGTTGCTTTAGAAAATAATCTATACCAAATTTCGTTAAGATACATTGTCAAATGTGAAAGTTTTCCATACAAGAAGTTGATTCCGATTGTTCAGTTTGTATGGCAGCTATATGTTATAGTGGTATTACAAAACTAGGTCCCACATATTGACAAGTACGAAATAGCTCTACCGATTTAAAATTATTTACTATTATAAGTATCTTATAAACTAATTTAGTTTCACCCATTTTTGTTATTTTTCAGATAGCCCGGTCTCTCCGCTGACATCATTGCTACCACTGGTTTTTGTAATCGCATTGACTGCCGCTAAGCAGGGCTATGAAGATTTCTTACGGTACAGAACCGATAATGTTGTAAATCGTGCGCCAGGTGCGTATTTATGAAAACTTAAGATTCAAAGCACATTTCAATTGTTCTATTCAATTTAGTGACGGTCATACGTAACGGATTGGCAGCAAACATTCAATCGCAATATGTATGCCCAGGCGACTTGGTGGTGGTGGAGCGCGATTGTGATGTTCCCTGTGATTTGGTGTTATTGCGTAGCACCGATCCACATGGCAAATGTTTTATAACGACCGCCAACTTGGATGGTGAATCCAATTTGAAGACGTTGATGGTGCCACGTGATTTGCCGTTGGTCGATATAAACCAGCTGCATAAATTGGGCATCATCGAGTGTGAGAGTCCTAAGACTGATCTCTATAGTTTCAATGGTAAGATAGAACTGACCGGTGGTGAGGGGCGCGTGCTGCCAATTTCAACCGACAACGTGCTGTTACGTGGCTCACGCGTCAAGAATACCGAATGCGTTATTGGGTGTGCCGTATACACGGGCATGACTACCAAGCTGCAGCTGAACAGCCGGCTAACGCGCAATAAGTCTGCCTCTAGTGAGATATACGTGAATCGTTTCTTGGTCGTGGTGCTGATGTTGATGATAGGAATCGTTACTATGTTATACTTCTTCAAACGGTGAGTCAATCGTACAATGATTGAATTTCGAAGTGTTTTTTAGACTGCTACTCTTATTTGTACTGCAGTTATGAGGAGATCTTTGTGATACCTAAGCTTGCATATTTGGGTCCTGCTGCTGACGGCTACAGTGTCAAACAATTCTTACAGGATTACCTCTCTTTCTTGATACTGTTTAATTACCTCATTCCAATATCTTTATATGTAACCATTGAGTTGCAACGTGGTATTAGTGGGTTGTTCATGGAGTGGGATCTGCAATTGTATGATGAAGCAACAGACGAACATTTCATAGTAAACACATCCAATTTAAATGAAGAACTTGGTCAGATCAACATTTTGTTTTCGGATAAGACTGGCACATTAACGAAAAACGAAATGGTTTTCCAACAGTGCGCCATAAATGGACGAAAATATACCTTCAAAAAGACACGGTTGCTGGAAGATGGGAGCGGCGCATTGATAGATATAAACAAGTTCAACGTAAGTTTACAAAACATGAGAAAGAAATTGTAAAATTTGAGGGTGTAAGAATCAGAGGTGTTTTTCTTTGCGATTTAGAGTTACGTACTATCGCAAATATGTATTATGGTAGAACATTCATAAAATCGAGAAGTGGTCTGTTTTAAACTCGTTAATACATTTTAGTTCATGTATCAAATATCTATAAAGTCTGATCTATTTCGAGGTGTATTATCTGCTCACCAAAGTGTATTTTAAATAAATCTATTGATTGAAGTGATGTGTGCGAAGTGACATCGTCTTGTTGAAACCAAATATCGCCGAGATCTCAAGCTTCAATTTCAGGTATCACATAGTCGGTTATCATGGCGACATGCCGAAACTTTGTTCACATCTTTCCATGATTAAATGACTAACAATACTGAACATGACAGCCTGACATGACTCACGTGTGATCTGTCAAAAAAAAAAAAAAAAAGACTATTGAAAAGTACCTCTACTTGAATCACTTGTTAAATATATATCACAAACTCAATTTAAAATACCTTTATATTTTAATATTAATAACTCCTTATTCTTAATATTTCCAGAAAGACCAAAGGGTTTTCTTTGAAGCATTGGCTATATGTCACACTGTTCAAGTAGCAGGGGAATCAAACGCTGATGCTACCTATGAAATTGAAACACCCGATAAAGAAATGAATGGCAGGAGTGGACTGGCCAAAATGTACTCCATTTCCGATATCACCGAGGAGAGTCATAATTCCAGTCGACAAAGCGGTGTAGATTCCGATCACTCGCAAACATTGGAAACAAGTCTATCCAATAATCCCGATGGAACAAAAAATGAGGCCAGTATCGACAATAGCATTATGAACATGTCCAACGGCACAGGTTTAAGTCGTTCGAATGGTACGAATGGTGCAAATATGACTTCTGACGTCAATCCGCTGCTTCACGAAGCAAATAAAGAAGAGAAACGAAAACGACCGCTAATTGTCAAACGAAGTCCAAATTTTACGCGCGCCTCATCGAGAATACATCCAGCTCCAATGGGGAATGACGGACAGCTCTCCATAGAAATGGTGAGCCGCGCCACTAATGCAAATTTGTTAGCAACACCCGGTTCACGACCCACTTCATTACCCTTCACACGTTCTACATCAGCCATCGATTTGCCCGATCTAGCAGTTGCACCCTCACCGACTGGACACAAACGATCGCAATCTTATGGCGCACAAAATGCATATTTAACAGCACCAGGTGAGTTTGGTGCCTTCATACATTTGACTTTAATAGAATAAACATATGACTTATTCGCAGTGCAACAAGGCGGAATTGTCATTCGCACAGCCAGTAATATGTCGCGTGAATCTTATGCAACGCCTAGTTTTCAACGGCAACCAACCCTTCTGTTACGTGCGGAGTCACAGCGTCGCAAGAATGAGATCGAACAAGTTGTGCAGTGAGTGTTTCTTATTTTATTGCTAATATAAGTGTCTTTATTAATAAAAATTTTCTCGCAGCACCCTCGACTATCAAGCCTCCAGTCCAGACGAAAAGGCGCTCGTTGAGGCTTCCGCCAATCTGGGTCTCGTTTATATGGGTGATGATGATGAGGTCTTACGAATACGTGTCGTACCGCCACACTTGGATTATTCGCGGCCCTTTAACGTTGGCAAAGTCAACGAAATACGTTTCAATCGCTTACACGTACTGGAGTTCTCTTCTGATCGTAAACGAATGAGTGTGATTGTGAAAGACGAGAACGGCACGAAATGGATTTACACAAAAGGTGCAGAAAGTTATGTGTTCCCGCTTTGTGCCAACAATCAGGCATATAATGTGTCGCGAACCGATGCACACATAAGCGATTTCGCAAGGCAAGGTCTGCGTACATTGGCCGTAGCGAGGCGACGGGTTGGTGATGACGAGTACCGCACTTTCATCGACGAAGTGAATGTGGCAAACAGTTCGTTGGAAAATCGAAAGGAGTTGTTAGAGCAGAGCTATGCTAAAATCGAGTGCAGTGAGTAGCATCCCTTCATTCTAATAAGTAATAAGCTTTCAAACTAAATTCGTTGCAGATCTCGAGTTACTGGGTGCCACCGCCGTTGAAGATGCGTTACAAGACGATGTAGCTGATACACTGATCTCACTGCAAACAGCCGGTATCAAAATTTGGGTGTTAACCGGTGATAAGGTCGAAACGGCACTTAACATAGCGTTATCATGTGGTCACATACCGCCCAATGCCATCAAGTATTTTATAATCGACTGTAGATCGAAGGAGGATATGATGGTGCACTTGAATGCGTTGGATCGTGAAATTATTTTCGGGATTGGCGCGCAGTGTGCGCTACTCATCGATGGAAAGAGTTTAAGTATCGCATTGAGTGAGACACCAGAAATATTCCGCGATATAGCAATCAAATGCACGGCAGTACTTTGTTGCCGCTTAAGTCCATTGCAGAAGAGTGAGGTAGTAGCTTTAATTAGAACTTCGTCAGAGGATTACACAACTGCTGCCGTGGGCGATGGTGCAAATGATGTGTCAATGATACAGGAGGCACATGTGGGTCTTGGCATTATGGGGAAAGAGGGTCGACAAGCGGCACGCTGTGCTGATTTTTCTTTCGCCAAGTTTTCTATGCTGAAACGTTTAATACTAGTACATGGACATTATCACACGACGCGCCTGTCTCTCTTGGTGCTTTATTTCTTCTATAAAAATATCGTGTTTATGGGCATAATATTCCTGTTTCAATTTTATGCGCTCTTTTCAACGCAATCCGTGTACGACTCTCTGTTTCTGACCCTATACAATGTGATCTATACTTCGCTGCCGATTCTATTTATTTCTCTTACAGAGAAAGCATACAGCGAGGAGACGCTTTTGAAGTAAATGCTGAAGTTTTCCTATATACATATATTTAAATAACATGATTTTTTCTTCGCAGGCAACCAGAACTTTATAAAAAAAATATAAACAACAAGGGACTTCATTGGCAGTACTTCATCGGTTGGATACTTTTTGCCATATATCACACATTGATCATTTACTATTTCACATTTTATGTGTTTTCCACAAACAATATTCTACTAAATGTTGGCCAGCCGGCGGAATTTTCTTCTTTTGGCACTCTGCTCATTGAGATCGTTGTTGTTGTGGTCAACTTAAAACTAATGCTGCAGTCCAAGTACCTCAGTTATTGGTATATAGCGACGATTTTGGGCTCTATATTGACGTTCATGATAACTACTGTTATCTATAACGTAATTGATTTGTAAGTATATTGAAAACCAAACGTAATATTTTTAATACCTTCATTCAAAAATCGTTGCCTTCTTTTTTATTTACGAAAATTGCTTGGCCAATCCCGAGTGAACCTGTTTTTGGTGATTAAAAACACGTCGAAACAAGTAAAGAAGGGCTAAATTCGGGTGTCACCGAACATTTTATACTCTCGCATGATAACGTGATAACAGAGATTTCAGGCATAGTTGTGAACCGATTTCACCCATATTTGGTACATGTCATCAGGGTGTTAAGAAAATATCCGAATTTCATTGAAATCGGTCGAGTACTTCCTGAGATATGGTTTTTGGTCCATA
>NW_017537101.1:1382515-1397909 GCF_001853355.1 Bactrocera latifrons | reverse complement strand
ATATCTGACTCTTTTAGTTTTAGGACTTACAAACAACCGTTATGTGAACAAAACTATAATACTCTCTTTAGCAACTTTGTTGCGAGAGTATAAAAAACGCAGAAACTTGAAATTTAAGGAAAATGTTTATTATCATTCGAAGAAACATTCTTTGGTATTTACTTTTTTGAAGATAATCTATATGAAATGTTCCTACGTTTCAGATGGTCCATTCGTTGAGTCCAATTTTCGATGACTCGTTAGAGCTTTTCGACTGGTAATTGACGGTGAGGTTTGTAAATGGTAAATGGCTGGTGAGGTTTTGCTCCGCATATATTTTTTTTTTTTGCTTACCACATCCCCAAAGGAAAAAGTCTAACGGTGTGATATCACAAGATCTTGGTGGTAGATCGACCGGTCCAGAAATTATATGCCCACCGAAGTCTCCTCTTAATAAATCGTGATGTGTCGAAAGTGACGCCGTTTTGTTGAAACTAAATGTCGCCGCGATCACGAGCTTCAATTTCAGGCATTAAATAGTTCGTTATCATTTCGTGACAACGGTCGCCATAGACGGTTACGTTCTCAACGGCATCCATTTTGAAGGAATATATACCGATTGCTTTCCCGGCCCACAAACCACATCAAATCGTTGTACTTTCTTGATGCTCTAAAATCTCTTCAGATTGCTCTTCGTCCCAAATGCGGAAATTTAGCTTGTTTTGCTATTGAACAAGAAATGATCTAAGAAGGTCATCTTGTTCACTTATTAAGAGCCCATAGAGATAAACCATGTCCCTTGGGAAGGTCGAGCAGCTTCAGTTCTTGCACAAGCTGTATTTTGTATGCTATCAATTTAAGATCTCGACGTAAAATGCGCCCAGTCGTTCCATACGTCAGTCAGAGTTGCTGCGAACGGCGCCGAATTGACTATCCACAGTCTCCGTGTACACTCTCAGCTACGCCTGTTGAAGTTTTTTGTTGCGTGTTGGACGTGATCTATTCGATCAAATATTATTCAATAATTAATGCTGTGTGTCAACATAGGGTATGATGTTGCAAATAGTACTTTGAATAGGCCGATTATCTTGACCGTAAGTTAAGCGCATCGCGAAGCACATTCTTTACAGAACGTGTATTTTCATAAAAAGCTAAACGATTTGTGAGCATTGTTAAAGCATAAGTCCTTCTATCATAAAATGCTAGAAAATACCGCATCACTTAACAGTTCGACTCACGCATGATCTGTCAAAAAAAGGCTATTGAAATAAGTACCCCTACTTGTATCACCCATCTTCTCTTTCCAATGGTTTTCATTCCGCTATGATTTTTTTTCTGTAGGGAAATAAATTTTAACAAAAATTATTTTAAATAATGACCACTTTACTCTATTCTTTACAGCGACTACGACACCGATATCTATTGGGCATATAACAAATTGCTTTGTTCGCTACCCGTTTGGCTGTTTACTATAATCACAGTTATTGCTTGCCTGTTGCCGGATTATGTAATAAGAATAATACCGAGGGTGTTTAATTTTCCGAAACACTTTCGCTTTTTTCCGAACGCGGGACGTTTAATCACGCGACGTAACATGCAAACGACACATTTATGAGTTGCGGTCAAGTACCGTTGTATATATGTAAATGTATATTGTTGCTAAATATTTTTTTAAATCTGCTTTTTATATCGTCACCTAAAATGCAAAATAACGTAACATCACTTTTCGTTAGTTTACAGGCGAAAGCACAACTCATATTGAACAAAATTTCAGTTTTGGTTATAAAATGATTATATATTGGTTATACATTGGTTATACATTAGTTATATATTGGTTATAACTGACAGTGCAAGCTGGAAATTAAATGCTACGTATATGTAATATGATGTAGTAAATCGTAAGCAACAAAATAAAGCAATTTCGTTTATTTTGATGATATGCTGCTTTGCACTTCAGCTGACCATATAATTTTATATATAAAATACCCGAGTGGGTAGCTTACTTTTGAATTTAACTATAAATTTAAATCGGTTTTATTAATGCTCAGTTTAAAGTTAATGCAACGCAAATGAAATAAATGTGCCAGAGTTTTATGTTAAGTGTAGACTTGTAAATGCCTCCCAAGCGACCGCAATCTCGCTTCCTACATTCTTTAATACGTATGTGTATTGATAGTATTATTGTAWATTAAATTAGCGTTGAATTTAGTGATGTATGCCTTAAGGTGATTACCAAATATAGTTACGTAATTATTATTTATATTATTTTTATATATATTATATTTATTATATGTATATTTATATTTGTTAGCTTGTTAATTTATGCCATGACAACTACTTCCTCCATGTACATACATATGTATAGTATTATTATAGAACAAAATTTTTCGAAGCCGGAAAAAATGGAAAGAAATTGTCCAATATTCTGCATTTCCATATTTTTAATAAAACATAGACAATTTTGGATGTGAACGACTTTTTATTAATTAATTRTTATTAATATGTATATATATTTAATAAATATTTATTAATAAATGATGATGTTGAGCAAAACAATGTCAAGTGCACAATATACAAGATTTTCTAGTGTACTATTAAATGGTAAATCGTAAATCGTACGTAGTAAATATAATAACGATTTTAAAGATTTCTTTTATAAGCACAATTGAGCAATTTAATAAACACAACTCATTGCTTACGTCCTTAAGTTCTTAGTTTTTATATGCGCTTTTACATTTATTTTTCATTCATGCAACAACACTTTGTTGCGTAAATTAGCTCACATTTTTTCAATTTAAATTTTTTAGTTATAGCAAAATATTTCGTAAAACGAGCACAAGTACGTAAGTAGAATGTATTTGTGTGGGTGTATATAAGTTTGATTGTTTTAGGGTATATTGTTGCTAGTTTTCTGTAAAATTCGTAAGTACAACACGCTAAGTTATGGTTTGAATACTAGGCTTTTAACTACCTTATCCGATTTGTTTCACGATCGCACAATCGCACTGGATCCCGCTCGTTCCCTGTGTACAAATGCATCACAAAATATAGAATATATATCCCTCAAAATTTGCTAATTCTTTGTACATTCTGTTCATCACACTTATCGAAAACCCTGAAACATTTATTCATAAGTCATTCTGCAATTTATTCTAACTAATTTTACTGATATGATTGACACTACAAGTAAAATCAGGTACAGCGTACCATTGCTGCATGAGCACTTCTTATTAGACACATCTTCCTATGAAAGTTTTGTTTTTTATGGAACTTAAGTATTTCATTTTCAATTACCTTATATTTTCTACGTATACTATATTGAAAATTATAGCCTACACGCTGAATGGATCTTGAAAACTCCTACCCTATAATGCGAATAAAATTAGGTTTAAGAAATCTTCCAAATATGCTGCAAGTATTACCTTCCTTATCTTCCTTCCGTTATTCATTACCTTCCTTACTCTAACTCACATCTTTTGCGAACATCTCTTCCGAATAAAATATGGCGAGCGAAAACATTGCCTTAACTTACAAAAAGAAAAGCAAATCAGCTGAGTTTGTTCACGAATTTATGAGCCAATTGGCTGCCTTGGTTTAAAAACCTGCTTTTCCTTCTTTGGCAGGAAAGCTAGCCACTACATTCCATATGTATAAATTCTGGATTTACAGCAAAAGAGATTACGACATTTTCGTACTATTACTTTGGCAAACTTTCCCGAACAAAAATTTAAACAATAAAAAAATACTTTGTATCCGCAATTTTCGAGTTAGAACATGAAAATAAAAATGAAAATAATAACCTTAACAATTTTGATTGATTTGAAGCATTCAACACTGGCGCTTTGCTTCCCTTTAGGCGCCTAGCAACCGCTTTACCGAATATCCAGGCACCGAATAAACGAAGAGAATTAAGAAGAAGAAAATGGCAAATATAAGCAGCGCCTTTAGTATGGCCCATTTGTAATTATGCCAGACAATGTAGCGTATAGATTTGAGCGGATTTAGGAACCACATGAAGGAAGCATCTGGGCGGCTGTAAGCGGAAAAAGCAGAAAATTAATTAGAATTATGTGCAATGTGTTGCAATAAAAAAAGTTTACTTTGGTTTCTCTAGTGGGTCCGGCTCGCTGCGTCCATAACCGGCTGGATTCTGTTCGGCTTCTTCCTTTGTTAGCAAATGGAACTCAGCTTCCACCTTGCCAGTTAGCTCCATTTCTTCATTCTGTTTCTTCACATAGAACGGCCACCAGCCGCGCACACGTTTTTGCTTGAATATATTCACGGTGGGCAATGTAGTGTCTGATTTAAGCATGTCCAGTGTACATAGTTTGGAGGTCTTTGCGCCACGTGGAAAACGATTCAGATTAAATGAAATCGCACCTGTTAAAATTATTTCATTAATGAAAGAAAACGTTAATTTGTGCAGTTGTTAAATACCAAGGAAATCATCAGCTGAAAAGTGATCCGCATCCCATACTTGTAGTTCGAGACGCGCTGGTATTTTGACCTCTGTTTCATCCCAACTGAATAGTGACTCGCGCCTAGAGAGTACAATGCGTTCTTCTGCCGCCAGATACTCGAATGGAAATATGAAACGCCAATTGAAATTGCCCTCACCAGTAAGTGAACGATAATGTATATCTGTTGCTTGCATATCTTGTGGCCCCGTAAGCCAACTGTGACATAAAAAAGGTTTAATCTAAAATGAATTTGTTGTTAAAAACCACAAATAGTTACATACCCTTTTACATAAATATCTGACATTTTTTCTCCTGTGAAGAAAGCATCATCTTCCAGTACAACATCGTCGGTATTCCATATCACGACTCGCAATTCGTACTCCTTTGGCTTACGCGGTGATATATCCACAGGTGGACCTGGTAAGGGCATATCCATGGGAAACATATCGACCCACATTTCGATCTTACCCTGCTCAATACCGGGCTTTTCGGGATTGTAGAGAGGTCGTGATTCTATATGCTCGGGCACAATCTTTTTAGAAAAGAGGTAGATTACAATTGCAAATTAGACTTCATATAAAACAAACGCTTTCTTTAGCGGCATAGTTTGGTTCTTTATATCCCCTGCTTACCTTGCAACCCACTTTTGGTATTTCACTCCATCTGTGCAGCACCGCAAGCGCCAGATGTTCGTCACGATTTCTACAAGTTGTCGGTCCATTCCATGCTATTACCTCCTCATCAGAAAAGGTCATGCAGTATTTGCCAATGGCTACCCGATCTTGAAAGTAATGTGGGGTGTCTAATTTGTTTTCTTTGCACAGCTTTGAGAGTATCTGTGTGGGTTTCATGGGATCGCGCCATTGATTGTATCCACATCTGAGGGATTGAAAAACCACAGTCAATAAACGCTTTAAACGAATAGTTCTCACTTACACTTCATATCTCAGCGCTAACCCGCAAGTTGCTCGATGCTTACTATAATAGCGATTCTCTAAATCGATTCTCGTTTCGCCAATCAGATCATCAGATCCCACTAAATCCCAGTCCAATATTTGCACCGTAAGCATTGAATCTTGCGGAAAGATTGCTTCTACTTCAAAACACTTTCCGAATATCGGGTTGAGTTGTTTGCTAACATAGTTCTCCTTGTCTGATATTCTCTTATTACCCAATTGTAACACAACGTAAGGATCTGCTTTCCCATTTAAGTCCATTGGGTGTAAGTCGGTTCCTTTTATTATATAAATACGTACAAGTACATGAAGTGGATCATTTGTGGGTAAATTCGGTATAGGCAGTTCAGTGCCTTTTGGTGGCGGTAGTTTGTACACTTTTATGGCACCTTTAAAGAATCCAACAGTGCGATTGTCGTCCTCGGCGGAATCGCCCGTCTTCTTTCCACGGTAAAGTGGAAAGGAATGAAGCCATTCGCGGAAGTAATTGTATTCTAGTTGAGCCTCCAGTTCATTGGGGTAGATCTAAAAGTTTTCGTAGGCGTAATATTCTCGCACCGAATTTATTATAACTTACCTGACACATAGCTGTCGTATTCATATTGTTCCTATTAGTCTGCTGGTTTGGAGATACCTTTTCACTATTGGGGTCATGCTTATCCCGCGATAAAGCAGTCATTCCTTTTGGGCTCAGCTTCTGCACCAACTTGGCTCCTTTGATGCCAAATTTCTGTACATTGGTAGTAGTGGCGTTAGCGGGCGGGGCTAGAAATTTTTCGGAGGCGTGTGATTTTTCCGTTTTCGTCAAATCGATAAGCCGTTCATAGGACCAAAAATACTTAGTCCACCAATCACGGCTAAGCTGATCATCATGATCCTGATCGATCATTATCTCATTTGCATTATTTATTTGCGCTGATCTTTTCTTTGATGCTTGCTTCTTGGCCCTAAAGGAAATATAATTAGTGATTGTTTGGAAAAACACTTAAAAGTTTGTTAACAATTTTGTAACGCAGGCGGCACCGTAGAGGGTAAATTGATCACAGGATGAACGACGATTTCCATAAAAGTCTTTCATGTTCGCCTGATGCGCATTGGCCGCAATCATTGCTTGCATATTGAAACCGTCAACGAGATTACTCAAACCCTCCTCATTAAGCGGTGCTGAAAGTATAATCTGTCCACCCATTGTTTTATATTTAGTGATGTCTTCCTTTGGCGGGGGCTTATAAATGTAGCGGTGCATCGATGTAATTTGATGTGTCCCTACCAAAGTATATCTACCGAACGAGCGACAATCCACGCAACGTATAGTTATTGGTGGTGCATACGTTTCTTCCAGTGGTAGTTCTAACTCAATGGATTTCAGCATACTTGGGAAATTCGGATTCTTCTTTGCATTCTGTATAATATTGGAACTCAGAATTTTGCCGGAACACTCCACATCAATACGGGGCTTGTCAACTGACATCAAGTGTACACGCTTGAGATCACGTAAGCCCCAGAACAACACTTCTAGTTTGAATTTCGCCAAATGCGGACGCACTTCCTTCGGCACCGGTAAAATGGTACCTGGTGGCGGTGGCGCATTTTTCTCTTTCAACTTCTCCACTTGTTGACCACTCGGTAGTTGCTTTGGTTCTGTTAGGCGTGGCATATCAGTGGAGCCAATTTCGAGCATTTCAAAAGCTGCTAATAATTCGCCAGCATTCTCATGACCCCGGATAATATCAAACCATTCTAGCGTTGGTGTGGTGTAGGGATTCTCCCGTAGTTTTACACGTGGTTTCGCAATGGCGCGTCCAATAAATTCAGATTTGCCAACTTTATCTTGATCGTAAATCTCGATAATAATTGTGGGTGGATCTTTCTTGATTTCATCTTTGCTGCCGAAAACAAGAATTTCGTCAAAAACCAGTAATTCATCCCATGTAGGACTCAATGTTTCCTCGATGACTTGCGTTGTCTTAGCGAATTCTGTGATATATACAGTGGCATAAGGGTCACTGAGTCCAGACGCATCCGAACCAATTAGAGAACGTGCCTGATAAATATGGGCGCGTAGTTGAAATGTCTGCGGAATAAGACATAAATTGTTAAAAGTCTAAATTTGTTTTAAATCTAACTTACAGATTTTTCAAGATAATGTATATTATTCGGTGCCATAGCGCCAGGCCTTTCCGCATTGCGCAACTCATGCGACAGATCATAGCCGATGGGTAGACCCTCAAAGAAATGTCCTTTATGACTTACAATGCCTAACCAGAGATAAATAGAAAGTTTGGCCTGTATAAACCAGCTGGCTGGACCTATGGACTGTTTGCCAGGTAATCTCAAGAAGATGGACTGTATTTTAGCACAATGCACTCCACTTTCCTCCTCGATATTAGAGTAAATTAAATCGCGAGCTGACATGCGATGGTAAGCATATCGTTTGCCATTGGCGATGAGCCAAATGAAAATGTCCGGTAACGAGTGTTGCGGCTGAGAAGTAATAAAGTATAAATGTAACAGTATTAACATATCAGAGGTAGAATAGAATATTTTGACCTACATCGTCGATAAGAAATTTAAGCTTTTGTTGGAACGTCAGTGCTGTTTTAAAACGCTCTTTGAGTGAACTACGAGTCACCAGTGCGCGAAGATTGCGTGCCAAGTTGCCCAGATTTTCCTAAATTCAGTAAATCAGATATATACGTGTGATTTTATATATAATTTTAGATTACTTTTTGAAAGAAGTACTCACGATTTCATTCTGGCACAGTTTCATGCGTTCCTTGTCTAGCTTCGTTTTACCACTACCCGGTCCAACAGCATTCGCCTTCGTTATGCTTAGATATCGAGCACAGGCTGAGGCGAGATCTTCAAGTGTGGTGCGTAAGCGCACTTCCGCCTTCACGTCTTCATCTTCTATCAGCTTTTTCGTCTTCACCAAACCCTCCTCCTGCAAGTCATTAAGGGCTCTTTCACATTTATTTTCCCTTTGTTGCTTTTGGTTAAACTTACCAATTTCTCGGACATTTTCGATAACATGTTACTATTATACATACGCCGTCTTAGATCTGGAAGTGTGCAGCGCACGTCCATGCATGGCTTATAGTCCCAATAAGGCAAATAGTAATGTGACTTATCATGACTGATAGGCTTGCAAGCGTTTGTGACGCTGCTGAAAGATGTCGTATCGACCGTTTCCAGCACACAGCCATCCTCACCATCCTCAGTGGCCGTAGAGAAGCTTTCATTATGCCCATCTAAAGAATTACCTGCATTACCCATACTAAGTTCGAAGAAAACCGTCTTGTCGCTAACTTTCTTATCTAGCATTGAAGCCTCTATAATAGAACCAAAAAGAAAGAATTCTTCATTGCGTGAGTAGGAGGACTCTGAAATCGGATATGCTGGTTCCAGTTCGACATTCTTCTCCGTTGTCATTTCCACGTTGTCCGTTATTTCAGTGCGTATGGCGAGTAGCAGACGTGCGCGGTAGCTGACACCCTCACCCAAGCCAGTGTTTAAGTTCGAATGTTGATCGAGCAGCGTGTAATCACGTGTGGAACCATATAGATGTATGAACGAAGGTCCGAAGGTGGGAAGAAACCCTCTATCACCGTCGTTCGAAATCTGTTTAAGATCAATGTAATGTGTGCCAATAATGGCCGGTTTCATTGGATCGGCATCGCGCAGTTGAATCTAAAATAAGATCAGTGAGATATCGTAATAACTTATACACGGATTAAGCTTTAGTGATTGATTGGTCTAACCCACCTTAATACGCTGACACAGTGGCGGAAACATTTCGGTGAATACTAGTTGTTCATTCCAAACAGGTGCGTAAGCATTTTTCTTAACTGTCGTCTTGCCCTTTGGATAACAACAAATCTAATTAAGTATGCCTCTCAGCTTCATCTTCGAACAACTTACCATTAGCCCAGCGAAGGAGACCTGCACATAAGGGCTCACCAAATCTTTCGCCTCGCCCGTAAAAGCTTTTTTTACATTGGCCATAAGCGAAGAATTCATGCGCGGTAGACCGTCGGCACGGTATATTTTCACAATAAACTTAGCACGTTGACGCTCAATAGGTACGCCAACTGGGAGCAGTAGATTACTGGTTGGAAAACAATTACAATTATTATATATACATACATATCTTTAAAATGGACAACAGACAAATTTTTAAATATTTAATCGAGTAATAGGGAGTCAACAGCTACGTAGACAGCCAAGCAGCAATCAAGGCAGAATTGTCTTGGGTGGCAGCAGTGGAAAGTGTTGCTAAAGCAAGTAACTTCACTTTTACTGCGTGCCAGGTCACAAAGGCGTCGAGGGCAATGAAATAGTTGATGGGATTGGGGATTGTCAGGAATAATGTACAGCTAACATCAAGGCCACAAAGGCAGTTGAAATAGTGAACGAGCTAAAAATAGTGTCAATTAGCAGGCGAAAACGTGATCAACATTGGGAAACCCATGTACTTTCTATACTACGATAGATGCATGGTAAAGAAAGTAAAAATCCGATGAAACGAGCTCCTTCAGTGCATAACTGCAAAAGTCATTTGTAAAACAGTATATCAAAAGTATACAAAATTCCTGCTGGCATACTATAGCAAGAACTCTAGGAACATGATCGGAGTACTAACTGGTCTCTGCCTGGTGGCGACACGCCAGCAGATTATGGCTGACAGATCGAGAAGATTGCAGAAAATCTCTAAAGCAAAGCACCAAGGAAACGATAATCTCTTGCGCACTTGTCCAGAGTTCGCTGTAAGCAACTGGGGTCTCCACGGCATGATACACTGGAAGAGGTATCGAGAGTGAAGAAACAGAGTCTGTAGAAATTCGCGTCAACTAGTAACTGAGTTTGATCTGGTATCGCAAAGTACCAAAACTGATCTGGTCTGGTGTTCAAAATGATTCATATTACATAATGGGTTTGTATTAGCAGTGAATTAGAATGATTTTGAGGTTTCCGATTTTAATTGTGATTAATGTAATTGCCGATAATACTTACGCTTCGATGTCGTCAGGATCCTTTTCTGATTTTTGAGGCACCTTTACGGTATCACCTTTGCCAATAATACCAATGTCACATTTCAGATAACCTTTCGGACCACTATAAAAATCATCGGGATCGGTAAGTAAAGCCCATTTGTGGTAGAATTGATGATCTGCAGAAAGCATTGTACCAGAAAAAATTAGTCCCCATAGACGTAAATATTACAGGCGTTCAGTTTAGATATTTTAATAAACAAGTAGAAAGAAAAATTTAGTGGTAAAAAACATGCAAACATTTAGATAATATTTAAGTGATATAGAAGTGTTACTTTAAAGTGTAAAAATTGTGAGACTGTAATTGTGAGATTGTAAATATGACTGCTTTTTAACTTTAAAAAGTTTTCATAGTAAAAAAAAATGAATAATATGTGCAAAACGAAACCTAATTCCTCAAACACACTTAATATTCCTTAAACACTGTTAATTGGATTAATTCACCAAACCACCCAATTTCGCAATACTTTAACGTACAAGAAGAATTGTATCAATTTACGAAGCAAATTAATTGTAAATTAATATATAAAAATCAAGAGTCACGTTGTTTGTCCACGATGGGCGCCTAAACTACTGAAGCGATTTTAGCAAAATTTAGCACAGTGTGACCAATTCGACCCAACTTAGAAGATGGGATAATAAAAACAATCAATAAATAAAAAATACAGTGAAAGCTCTATTAAATGAACACTCTGTTAAATGAATGCTCTATTAAGCAATAATTTTTATTAACTGGACAGAAAGGCTGGTAACCAGACATTGATAAAAGAGCCTTAAATTCGTTATTTATTTATCTAATGAAATTTGCATGCACATATTCAAAATTAAACCCTAGGTTCAAACCCTTGGATTCTTATATCCAAAAACGTTTTTGCCTTTAAATAAAATTGTCGAAGTATTGAATAGTTTATGATATGAATAATAGTACAAAATGTATATGACAGCAACGCGTGGCCGGATCCTCTAGTTTAATATAATTAGCAACGCTGCTTTAGCGCCAATTATAGTGAAGTTTCGTAAAAAAAAGCATCACTATTGCTTTGTAAATAATAGTAAACACAACATTAAGAGAAGATTAAATTTTGGTTGAATCATAATTAAAGGTGGTTAGTTTATCATAAAATACTAAGGTATAAAAAACTAAAAACTCTATGTCAAATTACGAAATTTTAACTAATTGGAAATTACCAGTTTTTCAACAAACACTCGTTGAAACCATTTAATATTGTTAATTAAACTTAATGGTTTGGTCCACAATGAATAGGTTTCTCCTTTATTAAATTTGAACTGGTTTCAGACTAGTATCTTACTAATCGAAATGTAGCAAATAGATTTCGGGCTGAGTATGCCCATTGAGTTAGCTGGTGGTGCCATTTATATGTAAATTCCCTACAAGCTAGTTTACTACAGTGAGTTAATAGCATTTATACATTCTGCCTCCTTCCACTTTTTTTGGTCTTTGTCAACCTTTGGGTTCAATTTAAATTTTATGCATGTATGCGATGCAAAGCTTTGTCCTCAGATGCGCCTAAAGTTTCACTCATTGAATTGTTGACTAACGGAAAGGCGAAACTTGATTTGACTACAGGCGTGCATAACCGTCAAAACAATTTGCCTGGTTTCCGCCACGCACTACCATACTTAAACCAAAAAGTACGAAAACTTCCATGCAAATGTCGAAATTTTGAACTCAATGTATGCCTGTATGCTTTTTATTGCAACAAGTGTGTGCTATGGACATTCAAAAGAACAATTATGTCAAGTGACATTTGAGAATGCCCTGAGCATTTGTTGGTTGACAGGGGTAATGGAACTATTTACTGCATTTATTACTATACAATCAATAATTGATACATGCAAGGGAATGTTTCGATGTTTGAGTGTCAGGTATCATATCACATCACGATGTCATACGTATGTATATAATACGATTGACAGCTATCAAATACGGTTAATGCTTGCCAAAGGATTTAATAGGCATTAAAACAATCTAGCAGTAAATTCTTTACCATCCACATAATCACAAAGTTATAATACTTCGTACATTTATAAGTCGCTTTTAAGAAATCCGTTGCAAGGTGGGAACCAACAGATGGAATATACTGTCGGAAACTATCTATCAGCCCAGTTTAGGCTTCCTGTCCACTCCTTCTTCCAAGCAGAATTGGTTGTTATAAAGGTTTAGGTATTAGCATTGAACTCGCCGACTGTGCGCTTAGTAGCATTGACAGACGTCAGCGTTAATCCGGATTAATTAAGGAGTTAGTGAGAATAACGCCCTTGCTAACTCCCATTTAGTCCTAAAAATTTTATAGAGCTAACTGCATTTTCATTGGCACCATTGACTGACGGCTGTTTTTTTTAATTTTCAATTATAAAACAAGAATTTGTATGTTATGATGTTATATTATGATGCAGTTTTAAAAATAACGTGTCGATATGTTTTTGTAATAAAAAATGTTTTTGTAAAAATTGGTTGGCTAACAGCTGCAATGTTTATCTTCTATCATTCTTCATTGAAAATATTACAAAAACCACAATCAGCTGTTTACGAGAGTTTCAAACTCGCATAGCTGTCGTCTGTCACCAACAAATTTGGATCTGATTAAGTGCACAATTTATCCGGATTAACGCTGTTGTCTGTAAGACTAGTGAAGGGCAATTTAAACTTCATTACTAGCAGCTGTGCAATCTCCTTCTGACCCAGCGTAAATTGTAAGAGTTCTCGCGAAATCTTCTATTTCAGCAAAGTCCACCTTACAATAGTTGTACGAGTTCTAACTGGCAAAATCAACTCGGTTTTATACTTTTAGACATTCAGGGGAAAATAAAGCACCTAAGAAGATTTGTGATAGGAACAGAGTTTTGTTTACAGACTGCTGATACTAAACTATAGAAATTTTTCGTCTGTCTTCAAAAAGGACTGTACATAACAGTCTATGTGTGATCCCCCCGCCATGTGGATATTTCAGTTATCTAAACTAACCTATGTGTCATGAGTGAATGTCATTTTATATACAAATTAAACAATTTAAATATATAGTGAAATAAAATATAAGTACGGCACTTTACAAAATGTTAATAAAAATTAAATTTCCATTTTAGAAAATAATTCGAAATGTGTTGATTTTCTTCTATACATAATTCAGTTAAGCTTAAAAAACTTATGGATTTTGATGCTCATCTAATATTCGGAACAGTAATAAATCGATGTGCTTGGATTTAATATCGATAAGCTCGTTTGCTTCCAAATTTAAAACAGCTTTCTTAAGTGAGTTACAGAAGTAAAAACAAGTTCATTCCGTAAACATTGTTAGAAGCGAAACGTATAACAAAATTGATGAACAGGATCGGAATCGAATCAAATCGATGGGTTTGTAAAAAATAAATTCCAATATGACGATAATATCTATACTAAAATCAGCTATAGTAGTATATAATTTTGATTTTTGAATTTCTGTATACTTAATAATTAATATGAAAAAAAGACACCTAAATCCATAAACCCTTAGGTATCAAGTGCAATGCCAAAGTAAGAGTCTTATCTCTAGAAGGTACTTTGTTCTACCGATATTTATACATCGCTTACACAGTTATTTATGTTTACCTGTATGATGCCAAACTGTGGCCACATCCAATTTGAAATTGCCAAGCAATTTATTACGCAGTAAAACATTACGACTTTGGAGGACCTAAAACCGCACACCCACGCCGGTATATTTAGGTTGTACATAAGTATGTTGGTGACGTTATGTGCATTCAGTCCAGGGGTTATTGAATATGAACAAGGTAATGATTATTTGGCACGCCAATTTCATGATAATTGTTAATTTGTTGTCATTGTGGTTTAGCGGCACTTATGTTAGTCATTTAGTACGTCGTTTGTTGAGGTTACAAATAGAGACAAATATTTTTCGGCGCGTTAGATTCGGCCAGTGATTAGAAGTTGAATTTTGGTGTGTAACGATTTCATTTCATTTGCAAAACATTTGTGTTTCGTGTCCGCACCGTTGTGATGAGTGATGTTAGTTGTAATTGTGCCATGTAGATTTGTTATTGAGGTTAAGATAGCAAACATTTAGAAGAAGAAGCAAATAGAAAGAAGAATAGTTCAAAATAGATCATAGTGATAGCAAAAACCATACATATTTAATATTCGTATACCGAAAAGCCTCAACCTTAGAAATAATATTTAAAAACCTTTGTAATACGACACATTATGTCGAACATAGGGGAAACACGAAAGCTAAGTTATAAAAGATGAATGTAGATATTAAACGAAAATTATTTTTTCGACTCATATTGAAAAATAAGGTGCCAACACTTGAATCAACCAACAGAATCGAACCAACTCTTGTAGTAACCATTACAAACCTGTCCAACGGCGGCACTGGAGGTTCTCCTTGAACTTACTCCGCTTCATCTGGTCATCGGTTTGGTAGCCAAACAGACTCTTCTGCAAATAACGGCAGAGGGGTGGGGAAAAGGAAAAATAGTTTCATCCCGGAGGATGGAGAAGATAAGTGGCAAGCTACCACTGGTCCTCCTCCCGAGGGATAGTACTACTAAAAAGGTAAACCTAAGGAAGAGGTTTAAGGTCACTCTCGGCAGCAAAGAGGAGTGGAACGACTCCAACCTCGAGCGGTTGTTGAGGAACAGTAYTATAAGGTGGTACACAGATGGCTCTAAAATGTCGGAGGGAATTGGCGCAGGGATTGTGGGCCCACGCACTAGGCTCCCAGTATCCATGGGGGAGTTCCCGAGCATTTTTCAGGCAGAGGTGTATGTTATAAGCCGGTGCCTAGAAATAAACCTCCATCGCAACTATCGCAATGAGCGTATAGCTATTCTAAGCGATAGTCAAGCGGCGCTGAAGGCGATCTCCTCTTACGAGATCAGGTCGCTTCTGGTGCAGGAGTGTAGGGAGAGGCTGAATAGCCTTGCGGAG